>NW_027589813.1:20858-40429 GCF_028453695.1 Augochlora pura
AAAATATTGAGGATAAATAAATGCTAATCGACGCGGCGCGAAAGGAATCACAGCGCGAGGGTTTAACGAAAAATCGAAACGGGAGCGTCGATCCCATCGACCGTGTTCCCGATCCGTTCGCGATAGGAGGAAACAGGCCATTAGCCTCCGCGCGCGCAACGTATTCATCGTGCCCCGCGAGTGGCTCGATAGGAAGGCTCGATAGAGAAAGAGATCTACGCGATTGTCAGGGGGAAACGCGAGACTCGTACTCGACTCCCCCGGGTAATCTCTCTCTCCCGTTTGCCACGGGATCGTAAAATTAACGCGCCTCCTAGATATTCTAATTGAAGCGTCTTCTCGAAGAACAACAGAGATCGCGAAAAAAGAATGTCCCGGGAAGCGCTGGAGTTACAATGGAGATCCGCGGGGGACCGATGTCTAATCGGAGGGGCGAATTACGCGCGTCGGCGAGAGGGTTTCTTATAATACAGGGCGGACCTGGGGCGTGATCCGCTTTATTTAACACTGTGAACAAAAAGTAAGGCGAATTTGTTTATAAAATGGAAATTCTTTTTTTATTTTTTTTTTCCTAAGTTGGTAGGACTGTCTAACATTTGCCAAGCGTCTGTTTGTCGAAACGTTTAATTATCTCCGAGTTACACGTGTTTTTCCGTCGCTAATCGGCCAAACAGATTGTCGGCGATTGCAGACCTCGCGCAGACGACCGGCGAAAATAAGCGGAATTTCGAACGAGAGAGAGAGAGAGAGGGGGTATGTGTCGGCCAAGAAACGATTCCGACGAGCCGTCTGCGGCGCGTCGAGGCCGTAATCGTCGATTGCGTAACCGGTAATCGCGGTAAGGAGCTCACGTGTTCGCCGGTCGGCGTCGAGCCTCGATCATTGCGGGGGAATTACATCGGCCCGCGGATTTTCCAGGCTGGCCAGCTGTGTCCGGGAGATAATCTATTTGGAACACGTCCAAAGTTCGAGCCTGGAATTGGATCGCGGACACAGAGGTACGGTGCCGGGCACACGACTTTCGACTCGGCTTGCCCCCGAGTCGCAAAAGTCGAAACTCGACACCGCGCGCGCAGAAAGAGAGCACACACACACAGCGCGCTCGAACAATTCCTGTTTATTTATTCGCGGCCGTGCGGGGGTATCGTCGCCGGTCAACTTTTAATGGCGGATCCGACCCGGGTCGGTGTTAGGTCGGTCGAAAAGTTTGCCGCAGAGACCAGCGGGCGTCCGAGACTAATCGTTATCGGGCACCGTTGGAAGCTTGCCGACCTTAAACGCCATATTAACGGCGCGCAGCGTGTCGAACACACTTTTTCGGGCGGCGAATTGCTTTCAACCCTTTGCGCTCGAATGGCGACACTAAGCCACTGCTGAACGTTGTTCTATCGTGTCTCGAAACAATCTGTAAATTATTGTAACTGGCGGTGTATTTTGTATAGTTGCGTAGCGTACGCAACTATAGCAAAGTGCTATAACTTAATTGTAATTATGTTACAATCGGGAAATGGGGGGTTCCTGAGGTCATTTCAAGTAACCTTTTCCTTTGCCGAAATGCAATCCGCGGCTCTGTTAACGAGTTATCAATGAACAAAGTTGGCTGCGCACGGACGATTTTTCGTGCTGCTGCGCACGCGAGCAGGGCCGGCTGAAACCGTCTCGCTGATAGGAGAGACGACCGCGTATTCTATAAATCGACTTTCAACCCTAATTGGTTGCCTGTGAATCGGCTGTCATAGTAATCGATAATTTTACACCTATTATTGATATAAATGCGTTAGGCTTTACTACCGTAAGCTTTGATATTATTAAACAATTTCTTTAGATATTAGATTTCTTTCGCAATGAATAAAATAAATAAGATCAAAATAGAAACGAAAATTTCATGAGCTTTCGCGACTGAATGACCGGTCGGTAAAGTGTTAACATAATTACGGATCACCCTGTATACAGAGATATGTACAAGAAATCTACGCAACAATTGATCCGTTCGCGGGTGGTCGATACAACGATGGAAATAATATATAATTAGCAAGCGTCGGGTCTCGTTCCGTCTCGTTTGGTCTGGTTTCGTCGCCTGTTGCTCTGCGGACAGGGCACAGTTTCGGTCGACTAGGCGAAACATTTTATCAGATATCGAGAATCGCTTAGGTGCCTCGGATACCGTCTCCGGCACTCCACGACCTATATCCTCTCTCCATTCTCGGGGCCGACGTCGCAATGATGTCTCGCTTCGTTCATCGGCATCGTTCGCTAATTACCCGGCGACGACACCGTTTCCCGCGTGCCACGAGCTGAACGTTCCGCAAGATGCGATGCGCGACGGCGACGCGACGCCTCGCCGAGCACGCTAATCGACGATTTTATTCGGAACGATTCCTCGAACCGTTTTCCTATCCAGTGATCACTGCGGCGTATTAATTATTGCCAGAATTTCTGCCGAAACCAATTAATTAACAAATTTATGCGTCCCTTGATCTGGGCGGCGCTACGTTATTGTCCGACCCGTGCTGCACGTTACGCTACTCGCCTGATTTCACTTATCTCGTCGAAATAATTACTGAACATATTCAGGCGCGAAAGGTACGAATCGAGTTTGTTCGGTTTAAAAATTCATCAACCACTTGCACCGTAGCGTATTTCTATTTTGATTACGACTGTTTCGTCCTTAATTATTTCCTTGATGTCGTGAGATCACATTTTGTTTCAATTTAAAAATTGGTAACCTATAACCTATAACCGGTAACCTATAAATCGGCTTCCTATTGTAGATCTCGCTGTCTTTCTATTGTTGTCTCGCTGTCTCTTTACTGGTCGAACTCGAAAAAGGTGTTCGGAAATGGTTTTAGATCGCTTTTATACAGGTCGTTAAACCGACCATACCAACACTGCATGGCATTGAGCGTCCTAACGCAAGGAACCTTTTTTGTATATCCTTGTGCGCGCATAAACAAACGCGCTAAACGGAGCCTAGCAGCAGCGTACAAAAACTCCTGTTTTTGACGTTCACCTCATTACCGTTATTAAAATCAGGGTCACCACACTACCACGACCGAAACCCTGCGAATCACTCTTGTCCCGGCAATTAATAATAAATAAAATAATAAGTATTATTCTATAGCTTTTAAAACAGCAGCTACGTTTCATTATTAATAATATAGATAAAATAAATATTGTTTGATGCTAATGCTATGGTAACATGAAAATGTTTCCTGTCGAATGACCGGTCGGTACAGTGTTGATAGAAATTATTGGCAGCCATATTTATCGTGCACGAAACGTTCGGTCGCGAGTCTGACTCGTTATTACAGTGCAAGAGGTTAAGAATGTAACGAAATAAAACAATAACAAAGAAAAATGAATAGGTAGGGTGGAGGAAACATGAATTATTGGATGCGATAGATTTCTTTTCAATTAGGTTCGTTCGTTGTACAGGTTATGTACATCTCTGCACATTCGCAGAGAAATAGTCAGCATAGCATGGTACGATCATTGGCAGGTCCGCGCTACTGGTTCGGCTGCCAGTCGTTAGGCCAACCGCAGAAACAGTACGCCGCCGGCGTGGCTCAGAGGACCGAAACGATCGTGGGGGGGGAGAAAAAAACGAGAGCTCGCGTTCCCTTCAATTAAACCCGGGGAACGTAATGTTTTTGACCGTGTCGCCGGTGAAACACGAGCCCGTGTAATTGCGTTTCGCGAAGACACTAAGCCGCGTTCCGCGTTCGTGTCGCGCGCAACCGTTTCCCCCACCTTTACAGCGCGTTGAAACATAGGAAGGTTAGCTGTTCGGCTGAAACTGGCTTGGGATTCGCCGGACCAATTATCAACGGACGTATTCCGCTTCCTATTGTTTTTGTTGTTGCGTTGCTGCCGTCGTAGTTGCAGTTATCGTTGTTGGTAGTTGTTGGCGGTGACAGCGTTCGAGGCTCGTCAAACTTTATAACGATGCGACACGCGGCGTACGGTAATCGTTTTTAATCGTTCGATCCTCGACGCCGATCGCTGGGGGATTCCTTCGAGATATAATCCGAGCCGTGTGTTCGCGCTCGGCGCTGAACGTTTATTCGTTCCGTAACGAGTATAAGCTTTTCCACTCGAAGCAGTTAACGTCTGGCCACTGTAACTCTTTCAATCTCAGGCGATGTTTTGTCACAGCGAATATCGCCAAGTTCGACGAAGTGCACGGTCCGCGTACAATTTTTTCCCCGAGACGCCACTTACGGCAGAACGAAGTTTGACCCTTCCCCTTTAAATTAGAAAAAAAGAAACACGGCTGTGATTCTTGTTCGCGAAGTTGCAGCGCGTTAAAGCGACCCTCGCAAGTTTGGCACGTGGGGGTTGGAAGGGTTGGACATGAAAAGGGTCGTTTTAAAGTGCTGTAACTTCGCGAAGAAAAATCGCAGCCGAGTTTCTTTTTTCTGAAATTAAAGGGGAAGGATCAAGCTTCGTTTGACCGTGAACTGCGCGCGCGGAAAAAATTTCACGTGGTCCAAGCATTTCGTTAAATTTGGCAATATTCGATACGACAAATATGGCCGCATGTCCAAAGAGGGACAGTGTCGAGCGTGCGTTAACCTTTTGCACTCGGCGCCATCATGGATGTTACCCTCCAGCGCTTATAAACATTTATATTATTATATAGTATACGATATATATGTATATATGTATATATGTATATGTATACATAATATTGTTATAATAATATTCGATTTATATGAATTTGTAGACATCGAGAAATAGTTATAAATCGCTAATAAACTTTAATATTTACTCATATACTAGAATCACGATGTTCCCTGAGAGGGGACAACCGAGTGCAAAGGGTTAAACTTCAAATCTAGAAATATTATCTGAAAGTAGACGTATCGAGGTTTGAATTTGAAAACAGATTCATCGTTGTGCTACGAATTTTCGTGGTGATGTCGTAAATCAAAGTTTGCTAATTTTTACTCAACGTTTCCCTATGCTGCATCTTTCTCCGAACAGTATATCGCGATAAAGATCTAATTTCGAAACTCGCAATTCCTACGAGGATGTATAGTATCGTTAACCGTGCATTAAGACGCGAGGAATCTACTTACGCTGCATTAGCAGGATCGCCCGACCTTTCGCGGGCTTCCCGACTCGTGTCAAAGTTCAACGATGCTTACGAACGAGGATCGCCCGTGAAACTGGGCCTGACCTCGCGGGCTAACGGAACGCGGGAGAGTCGGATGCCACGGGAAATTCTTCCGTGCTCGAGAATCTGCATAGCGCGGTGCGAAGAACGGAACGATTAGCGTGATTTCCATAGTCGGCGGTGGCCGCGGGCCGAGTCGCAGAGCCGAGCAGACTCGATATGGTAATTCGGACCTGGGCTCGACGCCGTCGGTCGAGCATCGAATCCTCTGGGTGGCGATAAGGCGGGGCCATGTCCTCGACTGAGTCGGTGAAATCAGGTGCGCCGAAACCGTACGGGAACGGTTCGAAACCAGGTCGGAAGAGGGCCGGATGGAATTAGACTGGCTCTCGGGCTGCTTCACCGGACCGAGACCGTTCGGTCGCAGGTGCCGACATTTTGTCTCCACGATTGTCTCGCATCTTCGCAGCCGTCGCCTTTCCCTCGCTTCGACTCGCCCCGTACCTCCGTCGCTCGCGATCGTTTCCACACGGTTAGCTCAATACACGGAACACCGTTGATAGGATCACCGGATTCCGGAGACCGTCTACGATCGGAACATGACCCAGCGAATCAACAATATCGAATTTATTCCTTGGAACGTCGAATATCCTTTACTTTCTGATTTTTCTGACGAACGATGCTTTCTTCCGAAGATAATTCGTATTTTATCTTGTTGTATTGGATTGGGGAACAAGTTCGTAGCGTTTTTATATTTCCCTTTATTTTACGACGATTTGTTGCTGTTTGACGAAGTGTATAATATTCGTAGAGCTGTTTCTGCTCTACAAAACTGTGTTAACCCTTTGCACTGGAAACCATTTTAACTGTAAATCTAAAATAATTTCCCTGGCTTGTAGTATTTCCATTTTATATAATAAAGTGCATTTTATGCATACGTAATTGATGCTTGTGATTCATATTAACAGTTCTACTTGTAACAATTTTTTAAATCCAAACTTTATTAATACATAAAATTATTTTAGAACGTGATAGAAAAATTCGAGTGGTGCCTCAAAGTCACCACTTGAGTGCAAAGAGTTAATAGTTGTAACAATAAATTAATCCATTATTTACTATTCATTACTTTTTTTTTATTACGCGAAAGTAATAAATAAAGGAATAATGCGATTTCCGTCCTTGCAAGCGTCAAGGAATGTTTTTTTCTTCGCCGAACCCATGGAATCTGCAAGCGGACAACTCGAATGGTTATTACATTCAGGTATTAACCTCAAAAGTAATAACAATTTAAATGATTTAAAAAGACGATTAGCACAGTTTTGTAGAGCGGAAACAGCTCTATCGAATTAATATTATACACTTTGTCAAAATCAAATTGTCTAATTGAATAAACTTACATTTTCAAGCAAAAGAATTGAATTTTCCTTCGTATTTTCAATCCACGATCACTTAGTTGCGAAACGAATAAAAGAAAATATAAAAACGCTACGACCTTATTCCCCAATCCAATACAAGTACGGTACAAGACATTACAAATTTTTAGAAACGAAGCTGGGTATAATCGTCGGTGATCTCGATGATAAATGTCGCACGTCGATCGCCTCGAATCGATTTGCACGCGAAACACGTCTCGGTAATTGACCAATCAGCTGACGAGCGGCAACGTGTTGAAATATCTCGTAGAGAGGATACGCTTCTGTTATAAATTCCGTTTCGAAATCATGGCGAAGAGAAAAGTCCGTCTCGGTATGGAAATTGCCTGAGTAAACAAAGAAGCCGCTGGTTGGTCAGCCGCGGAAGGAGTCGTAAGTCCGGTGTTTACGTTGACGGAGCAGTCTCGACCTCAGCTGGCAGTCGCCGTGAAACATTGACGGGGCAAGATGCTAAAGATAGCGATCGATTCGAGGGAAACGCGACACGAGCCCGAGTGGGAGGGTTCATTCGGTGCTCGATGGCGATCGAAAGTGTCCGCTTATTAACTGCATTTCATTCTCACTCATTTACATATGTGGTACAATATATTATTATTATACTACAGACTTTGGATCGAATAGAAATTTAGACTGTATTGTACGATAGTTGCGCGGTTTAACAACTTGTTAATCTACTACGTTGTAATCTACTACATAATCTACTACGTAATCTACTACATAACCTACAACGACTTTTTAAACAAGAATCGACCACGTTTTAACCCCGCCTCGGCTTTTTATAGTTAGCTGCCTCCCTTTCCCAAAGGGCATAGTCGATTAAGATGGTCAAAACTGCCCTTAGAGGTTTTTCAATGAGTCATATACCGTTCGATAGCTGACCAATAAAAACTCATCTGTGCAAAATTTTAACCCTGTAACTTGTCCGTGGGGGTAGTTACAGGGTAAATTAGATTTCGCGGTTCTCCGACATTCTAAAATTTGGAAAAAAACATGGCTGATTTTGGACATCAAACCGCATGTTATAGAATTTTTCCAGATTTTTCGGTTGCAAGTCGTGATTATCAAAAATGAAAAATCAAGAAAAAAAATAAAAAAAAACTATTTTTATATTAATTCCCTGATAAGGTTCTATCACGGCTCGTGTACTCAATTTTTCTCAGATTTTTCGCTCGATTGCAACATTGTCAAAACAAAATGAAAACCCAATGTGTCGATGTTTTTTGCTGTCAGAAAGAAGTTGCTACTTGTCCAGTTTACCGCGAGCGTGGATTAAGTAATTTTAAAAGTTATTGCATCGAAACAAACAATTTTTTAACCATGAAAATGTTTTAACCCCAGATGCGGGCATTCGCGTTGCCAATGATGTTGCAAACAACAATTTCATTTCTCATTACTTCTTCCTTTTTGAATTCGTTATTTATAAGACTTATCAAAATTCTTGCAATTTCTTTCCGAAACTTTATCGAACATCGTCAAACGAGATTTAAACATTTCGCTCAGATACAGACTCTTTTGGCCGGTACCAAGAGGGTTAAAGTTTAAGGCGCGACCGCCAAACCGATTCCCGCCTCGATTTGGGTCGGCCGGCTCGAGAAAGTTACATGCCAAATAATTGCACGCTTAACGAGTTCAAACAGAATGCGCGCGCAATTAATGCCGCTCGATTCTATACGGTCATCGAGCCCATTATACATTCTGCTTTGTTACTAACGACCCTGGTTGTTCGCGACATTCTGCCCACGAATTGTCGAGCATTATTAACGAGAAATCAATTAACCGAGCATCTATGTAAGAATCGGCGCTTCGAAATCGACGCATCAAATTCGGTGCTTCGAAATCGACGCATCAAATTCGGCGCTTCGAAATCGACGCATCAAATTCGGCGCTTCGAAATCGACGCATCTAAATCGGTGCTTCGAAATCGACGCATTTAAATCGGTGCTTCGAAATCGACGCATTTAAATCGGCGCTTCGAAATCGACGCATCTAAATCGGCGCTTCGAAATCGACGCATCAAATTCGGTGCTTCGAAATCGACGCATCAAATTCGGCGCTTCGAAATCGTCGCATCAAATTCGGTGCTTCGAAATCGACGCATCAAATTCGGCGCTTCGAAATCGTCGCATCAAATTCGGTGCTTCGAAATTGACGCATCAAATTCGATGCTTCGAAATCGACGCATCATATTCGGTGCTTCGAAATCGACGCATCAAATTCGGTGCTTCGAAATCGACGCATCTAAATCGGCGCTTCGAAATCGGCGCATCTAAATCGGCGCTTCGAAATCGACGCATCTAAATCGGCGCTTCGATATCGGTATGCCGAGGTGATCGAGTGCGCGTCGGTTTCTCGGGGCCGTTCGCGAGTTCGATCCCGAGTTAGGGTCGTTCTCCGTGCCCGTAAAACGAAAGTCGGGTTCGAAAGAGGGTCGGCCGGTTGGCACGGCGCCAGCCGACCGGCATGCAACCCTCCTCGAAGCGCCGTTCGCCAAACCCATCCTCGAATAAATTCACGGACATGTTGGTGCCCGCGTTCACCCGTTCCCGACACGAACACACCACCGCGCGACACCGACACGGGGAACAGGGACACCGACGCGTATACCATCGCGGTCGCGGCCGCGGCTGGGCTTCCTCGGCCCGGTTTAATTGAATTCCACCGACATCGATCATTTTTCTTCTCGCACCGCCGTTTAACAAACCTACTTTCCCACGACCCGACTTTGATGGAACAACGTTCCAATCGAGTCGCGTAGAGGTTGTAAAGGCAAATGACAAACGCTCGCATGTTTGGCGCATAGGGGTTGAAGGTTTAGACACGAGAACGGTTCCTTCAAAGTGCTGTAACCTTGCGAAGGAAAATCACAACAGTCGAGTATCTTTTTTCTGAAATTAAAGAGGAAGGATCGAACCTCGTTCGACTGCGAACGGCGTGTACGAACAATATTTTACGCAGTCCATTCGTTCCAGAGAACAACGTTCCAAAGTTGCGTCACCGACGGATGATTCCGAGGTGGTAGAGGTAAATGACAAACGCTCCAGCCAGCTGCGATAAGTTTGAACTTCCGATTGGAAACCGTACGATGGAATGGGTCGACTTTTTCAATAATCTAACAGGATCCTAGACGCGAGTCAATAATTCCAGCGAGTGCGCGATATTTCGTAGCCGTGGCTCGCGGGGCCTCGTCGTGAATCGGCTAACGGAATCGCAGGTTTCCCAGCGGAATGCAAAGCGTGGAATGGCGCGGGGGTCCGTGGAACGGCTCCACCCGGACGCGGGGCGAAACTGGGAGAAAAAAAGTTGGACGGATGCCGGCGCGGCGCACGGACGTGCTGTAAATAAATCCATAGCGGTGCAATATCGTTTCTTGCAGCGGGCGACCTCGTTAAACGCGTAATGGATAACCGATACCGGTCGCTGGATTAGAGGCGGCCGCGGCACTGCAATCGGAATTGCGATCGTCGATCAGGCTAACGAGCCGCGACATGCGAAATCTCTCGAATCCACCGGCCGTTTCTCTAACCCTTGGAATTACAAAACACGGGCTCGCCTTTGCGACGCTGTTTACACGCCTGTCGTTCCGTTTCGTTCCGTTCCCGACCATCGATCCTCACCCGCCTCGCGAGACTCTCGTTCCGTCCGAGATGGAGATTTAAGCTCGGCTCGTCGCGGACGGCCGGATCAGAAAACAGGGTTAATCGCGGCTAGACATTGATCCACGAGCCCTTCTCGGACACCCGTTCCGATATCCGGTTGCTCCAACGCGCCGGCAGACCCACGCCGCTTGTCAGCGACGCACTCGTCCTACTTGTCTGCTAGCAGCTGATTTATCCATCCGCGCGATCCGAGACGGGACTCGTACCTCTTCCTGATCGTAGCTCGACTTCCACCGCACTGATCTGCATCTCGTTCGTATCCTCGTGCCACCTGTCCGAACACTGTGTCAGATACCTTGGTTTGCACATGGATAAAAGACTGACATGGAAAGATCACATAAAAAAGAAGGGAAAGCAACTTAACCACAAAATGAGAACGATGTATTGGATTCTGGGACGAAAATCGTAACTTACATTATACAATAAACTACTCCTGTATAAGGTCGCGATCATTCCAATTTGGTCATATGGGATGCAACTCTGGGGATGCGTCAAGAGAAGCAACATAGATATCATCCAAAGGTTCCAGAACAAAGCACTGAGAATTATTGCTGCAGCTCCATGGTTATGTTAGGTTATGGTACATCACTTCAGATTCGCTACATAAAGATTTGGGTATGCATAATATCAATACAACAGATAAAAAAATTCGCTATGACACACAAGAAACGAATAGCAAACCACTCTAATGAACACATGAGGGATCTAAATCACACATCATAAAACAGAAGACTGAAAAGGAGCAAATCAACTGACTTGCAGAAATAGGTTATAGAAGAAACACCGCAGGTAATGGTAGCGGCAACGCTGTTGAGCAATTTACCGCTCGCAAGTCATAATTAATTCATCAAATTTGCTGGTTAGCTCAAGGAAGCTAGTTGCAAATGTAATTTAGTATAAATAAAAAAAAGAAAAAAAAGAACCTGTCTGAACACGGGTGAACTCGTCCGTCCAGCTGCTCCGAGGTATACTCGCCCGTTTGTCCGATTAGAAATAGATTCGTTTGTCTGCCGGAGCAGTGGTCGACTCGTACTATTTACTCAAACGTTCGCGCGAACTCGCCGGAGTCTCGTAAACCGGTTGACGATATTTCGGCTCGGTCGTCGGCGTAACCGATGTCTCGATTACGAGACGAGACGCCCCGGGTGATTCCCTGCCCCTGTCCCGTCGATTACTCGAGGATGCCGACGCCGGAGCACCAGCGGAAACGCCGATCTGCCGGCGTGAAAACGACAACCGAAGAAAAAAGGATGGCGGGGTGGGGGGAGGTGGGAAATGGCGCCGGCGAAACCGGGAATCCGCATTGTTCCCGGTTATGGGCGCCGCGAGAAAGATCAAATGCCGTTCTGGAAACGGCAGTGTTCTTTGTGCCTCGAGGAAGAGAGTGAGTAAGAGAGAGAGAGAGAGAGAGAGAGAGAGACGCATTGAAACGCCGCGGTCGCGATTGGTCGATCGGCCAAGTGCCTCTCGAGAAAAAAAATCAACCCTCCGCCGCCCCCCCCTCTCTTCCCACAGGCTGCGAGCAAACGACTCGACATATATCCAAAATCAATTTCCCGCGAATTTAGTAGGCATCGCTTCGGGAACGATCGGTTGCTTCGAACAAACAAATTAACTTCGGTCTCCTTTCGCCGATGGATCAGAGTCGGCTTTCGAACGACTCGCAAAATGAATCATCCAAAAGTGTCCCGGTTTTTAACCCTTCGTCGTGCTTTGCCGGAGATTTCTTTCTCTTAACCCTTTTAGTGCCGGAGGGCCGATATATTGGCTCGCGCAGCACTGGCGAAAAGTGCCTTATACTTGTACCTTTCTTATTTATACAATTTCCAATGAATATAGAAAAATTGCCGTCATTGTTCCATTCTCAATTTCGTCCTTAATGAACTGCTTTTTGAATTATATAAATAATTGCTTTTCGTTTGGTTTTTATGAGCCTTTCTCCAAATCCTAGCAAACTGTGAAATTTGGTTTTTTCGCCCGGCGCTAAGAGGGTTAAGCCGCAATCTTTGGTCCTCTCGGTTTTTCACTCTTCGATCTCGGTCCTACGACCGTGCATCTGCGACCACGTATGTAGTGGCGGATTTATAATTAACCCCTTGCACTTACGACTCCTTTTACGCTGCGTCGATTAACACTTATTTGTTCTTAATATTTTCTTTAATAGGACCAGATAATTTTTATTTATTTTATTGTCTTTATTTACTTCTGTTTCTAAACTTTGATAATAGAACAAATCAATTCGATTTCGATTTAGATGAAATTAACACTTTATCGATCGTAAAGGTTTTCGTTTTTATTTTGATTTTATTTATCTTACTGATCGCGAAAGGTATTTAATATTTAAAAATTTATATAATAATATTGAAGTTTGTAATACGAGTTAACACATTTATCTCAATAATAGATAACCAATTAAGGGTTACTATGGCAACCGATTCGCAGGCTACCGATTGGGGGGGAAAGCCGATTTTTAGGCTACCGGTCGATAAAGTGTTAATAATATTCGTATTTAGTAGATCATATATGGAATCTTCATCGCGAGTCTGGCTCATTATAGTGTCATGGTTATTATAGTGTAAGGGGTTAACGACGCTTGAAAATGCTTGAACTCTTTTAGAGCTTGATTGAGCGATTCGAATATTTCTTAAACGATAGTCTAGACAATGGCTATCACTTGGAACGACAGAAAATAGTAAAAAAAACTCGCGTCACTCTATGCGCATACTATATTCGATCGGTCCAAGAACGGAACAAAATCGTATATCTGTCCTCGATCTTCCCGCATCCAGCGCACCTACGGCAGCACCTGTCTCTCTTCCGACGACTGCGAAACCGACAGGCACCTTCACGGACACCTGTTCCTGCAAACTGCTCCTGAAAAATTCACCGGGGCTCCCTCGCCCGGTCGGTTCTATTTTTGAGAATCGAGTCGCTGAATTATTTCGCTGCAGGCTGGCCTCCGCCCGAAACTATCGGGGATCCCGGGCGATCGTTTTGCCCCGGCCCGGCACCGGTGTGATCCCGGTAATTACCGCGCGACTGGGAATCGTCGGTATATTTCGGTCGATTGACATTTATTCCGCCTCCGGGCGAGCGATCGAACGCCGTAACACGTCTGGCCTGATGCCATTCGGGGGATATATCGATCCTCGCAGAAATCTACGCGGCCTCGGCTCCGCGGTATTTTTAGCGCGCGCGGCGCGGCGACTCTGCTGGACGAGGGCGAGACTCA
The DNA here is from genome assembly GCF_028453695.1 of Augochlora pura. Lineage (NCBI taxonomy): Eukaryota > Metazoa > Arthropoda > Insecta > Hymenoptera > Halictidae > Augochlora > Augochlora pura. Next base: position 34,299 of record NW_027589813.1, read on the forward strand.
GACTCCCTATCCTGGATCCTCGGTCTACAATTTTAACCTCAAACAATTTTAACCAATCGAAACGACCACCGAGTCGACTGCTCCGCCGAGTAGATCGAGAAGACCGTTAGGTCGGACGAGAAGATCGAGACGACGATGTTTCGTTTTCTTTACCGAGAAATAAATTAAACGTGTTAATCCTCTTAGTACCGAACAACGATATATCGTTGTTGGCTATTGTCGGAAAGATAGTTTTCTTAATATTTTTATTAAACAACAATTTCACTTCTTATTTCTTCTCCCTTTTCGAATTTGTTATTTGTCGGGCTTCTCAAAATTCTTGCAATTTTTTTCCGAAACTTTGTCAAACTTCGTCAAACAAGTTTTAAACATTTCGCTCAGATACAGACTCTTTTGGCCGGTACTAAGAGGGTTAAATTTCCATACCGTTTCGTGATGAAACAAAAATTACCTACGAGAATTCTTTTCGGCTTCTCTTAACCCTCCGCCTCCTATGCCGGTGTCATTCATGACTCGTCGTACCGTATACAGTACCGAAGTTGTCTGTGTGTCAGTAGCAAAGAGACCGCCAATGTTTACACCGGCCCCACCATAATGACGTATTATATTCGTGACAATAATCCCACCGAAACGGGAAACGTCGCTGATTTTGAAGCAGAGTAGTTGTATACAACACTTTGAGAGTGAAAGTCATGCGCCAAGAGTTCTATAACATATTACTAACTATATAACTATATAACTATATAACTAATTTATTACTCATTATTTCCATCATTTTTGTTATCTTTGTTATTGTTACATTCGTTTATTACTTGGTAAAATGTCTACCTCTCAAAAAAATGATCAATTTATTATCGATGAGATTGAAGAAGAGGATCCTCACAATTGTGAACAATTATCTGATGGTGGAGTGCATCTAACCAGCCATGCTGAACCCGAAGACCAGGCAATCTAGTGTTAATATCTACGACGAGTCGGCCAGGCAACGAGAGGCGACTCGCGATACAAAAGTGGGACACGTGCGATATTCGCCGAGATTTAGATTTTTTAGGAAAGATTCGCAGGTTATCCGAAGTCCGGCGGTGTCGCAGAAGCGAATTTAGCGGCCTCTTTCACTCCGTCGTTTATCGGGCTTCGAACAACACGTCGGCGCTATAAATAAACGCGTGTGTGCCGCGCCATGAATCTGCGACGCCTTGTCGCTTATCAAAGCTGGCCAGAGGGACTGGGTATCGGGCGCGACCGATTCGTTTCGTTTCGATTCGATTCGATTCGATTCGGCTCGATTTCAATGCGGAGAGTTCAGAGGTTGCCGAGTTGTCCGCGAAACGGCTGACGAGAGAGCCGGCGTGATTTAGGGCCGGCCGGGGCGTTGACAAAGCCCGTCGCGTATAGTTTATGCCCGCGGTGCGAGCCGGCCTCCATGGCTAACGAGCATTTCGAGTAACTAGAGCCCGCGAATTACCGCGCGTCGACACGGCGAGCCCTTCGGTTCCGCGCGCGGCGCTGTAATTCCTCTCCGCGCGGCGCGCGGGGGTTATCGCGAGGGGGGGGGGGGGGGGAAGGGGGGGGGGGGGGGGGAGGGGGGGGGGGGGGGGGACAAAGGGTGGCGGAAGGTGACAGAGAGAGCGGAGCGGAGCGGAAGAGGACAGGAGGGGAACGGACGGCTGGAAAATGGGATATCGCGGGCAGGAACGATGCCATAATTAATCGGGAACTGGAACAAGCAACGTCCTCGGCAAACGGCCGCCGCTTCCGCCTCCCAATTAGGGCTGGAGCACGCTATCGCGTCGTTCACGGCCCGGTCAAATATTCTTCCATTGTCCCGCGGCACAGAGTTTACACCGGGCCGAACAAAGAACGTTTTCCGGCGGAGCGAGAGACCCGGGACTGCGCGTATTCGCGACGACAATTACGGCAATCGAAAAAGTCTCTCCGATCGTCGGTGCCGCGCAGATGCCGGGCACGACGTAGGGGGCTAATTGCCCCGGAGGATTCTCCCCGTGTCAGCGTATTCGCTCCGCGCTCGAGATTTCTCGATCGCCGGGACCTCGGCTCCGCGCGTTCTTCCACGGGAATCGTTTATTAACTCCGCGACCCATAAATCAAGCTGTCCGTTGTCGATCGCGATAAATCGTTGGAAATCCGGGGCAGCGCGCGCTGAAAGCTGTCTCGGCGCCCGTTCTACCTGTCCGCCCTAATAAACGACTGTTCCGCCCGGCGGGGTTAATAGGCGGGATTCTTTGAAGTCCTCGCTCCTGTTCCTGTTTCGCGCTTGATCCTAGACGCGAAGCCGACCCTCCATTCCGCTTGCTCGACCTCGTTCTACTTCCACTCGCCTCGCCTCGCGACGCGGCGCGCGGCGTACCCTCCGTGCACGTCCGACTCGTCGCATGCTCGACCTTATTGTGCTCGCAAGAATACGAGACTCGCTCGGCGAAATCGTCTGCGACCAGTGCGTCTCGATATCTCGAGCGCCTGCGAACGATATCCATCGAGAACAGCTTCGATCACGAGGAGCGAGCCGATTACTCTGGGTTGATCGATTGCGTTTTTTGGTCCGTTTTTTTTTAGGCATAGTTAACACTTTACCGACCGGCCGTCGATTAATCGACGTTTTGTTCTCAGCGCATACCGACCGGCCGTCGATTATTCGACTTTTGCTCCACATCGCTTACCGACCGGTCGTCGATTAATCGACTTTCGATCTTTCTGTTAGATTCGGTTAGGTTAGACCGACAGGTAGCAAGCAGCAAGCATTTTTTTTTTATTAAAGTAAAAGATTTTATTAAATTTGGTTACCCTTTTATCTTCGAGATATATAATATCTTATAATTATATTAATTAACCTTGATACAAAAGGTAAAAAATTTCATTTTACTTATCATCAATTATACTTTATATCTTTTTCAATTCACAAAATAAATTTATTCTTATATAAATTCTTAAACATAAAACCCTTAAATAAATTTCAATACAAATAAACCTCTCAATCAACATCACTAATATATTTATATATACAAATTAAAATATTAAACTCATTTAATATAAATATTAATTATTAAACCTATAACACGAAGCGTAAAATTTTACCAGAGCTTAAGAAAAGCGCATATATTCCCGCGCGTCGATCTAGGCCGAAACCGAGCCGGTGTCTCGGACGATCTGCGGCCGAATGGGCGGTGAAAAGGGCATAGTATCTTCGAACCGCTACCGGTCGGTGAAGTGTTAAACGAAACAAGGACTCGCGGAGACTTCATGGTCCATTGCAAGACGAGACCTTTTACAGAGAAATTCGAAGTGTTGCAGCAATAAAGTACAGTATATCAAGCCGAGCGAGTGCTTTTGCCCGAGATCATACAAAGCGTATCGACTCCGCGTCCCTCGATCGTGGCTGATCGAAAACGATGCTCCCATCCAAAACAGAAAGCCAACGCCCGGTCGAAAAGTCGTTCGGATTATTTGACGCCGCCGCGGGCTCTCTCTCTCTCTCCGGTCATTGTTTTTTCAGGCTGAATTTTTACGAGCGCGGCGCGCGCAATCAAAACGAAAATTATAATTAAACAGAGCCGGGGAATATTCAGAAGGGGGGGGGGGGGGAAGGTGGTGCGCGAACGCGAACGCCCAGCAATTTTACAGCTGACTGGCCGACACCGGTTTTGGTTATGCATGCGCACGAGCCGCCGAGCCAAGACGTAATCGCGATACCGGGATTTTTGCGAGTCCCCCCGCGCGCCACCCCCGCTCGCACGGGGGAGGGGGGGGGGGGGAGGAGGGTTGAACGCGATTTTTTTGGTTAAGCGGTAACGAGCCACGAAAAATGGCTGGTCGGTATGCGCCGCGGCGTTTCTCTCTCGGCGATCCCGCACCCTGAAACACCCTCGGTTCCGCGAACGATGTTTTCAAAAATATTTCGGAAACGAGAAAATCCCCTGGACAGTCTCGTCTTCTGAATCTTTCATGGAACCATCTCCCTATCGACTCTGGGCTCGATACGTTCGAGGCCGTCGCAGATCCCCGCTACGAAATCTCCGCATTCTTTTTCTATTTATCGTTCTGTAACTAATGCCCGGCTCCTTGTACATACGCGCTAAATAAATAAAGAAATAAAGAAATGCAGTATCCTGTACGATTGATTGATTGATTGAAACTTTATTGGCAGTGGATGTAACCCATCCGTTCTGCCTTCCATACAGATACATAATTTTTTTTTTTTTTTTAACACAATATTTTACATTTTTTGGTGAGTCTTCTTACTTTACATTCGTTGTCTTATTAACTACTCTTACTACTAAAATAACATTTTTCTTAAATCTATACTAAGATATAAAATATAATATACATGACGAAGTTTATTTATTCTATACAGTCCTTATTTCTATTTCAGTGTCTATGAGGTAACGGCAATTTTGTACTCATCTACTTTGTACTTTTTTTGTTTTACATATTATATTATCCTGTTCTACTCTATCCTATCTAACTTTTTCATGGATGTACATCGCTTTCATCCAGCAAAGCTTTTATCATAGCTTTTAATACTTTCGTCTTATTTGTGTTAATTAAATTTACTATTCTTTCCTCTGCTTCCTCGTATTCCTTTGGTATTTTGGCCCTTCTTCTCTGGTTTCTCTTCAAATCACGTATCCTGTACGAAATCTCCGCATTCTTTTTCTATTTATCATTCTGCAACTAACACCCAGCTCCTTGTACATATCCACTAAATAAATAAATAAAGAAATAAAGAAATGCAGTATCCTGCAGCGAGCGAAAAACTTTATTTGGCAGACGAAATGAAACGAAAAATAGCGCGGGACATATTCCTCGCGCTTATTCCGTTTGATCCTCTAAGCACTTCTTCGCAGCTTTTACAAACGCGTCAATTTCCTCGTGAATTCTTTAAACAGAGAGAGAGAGAGAGAGAGAGAGAGAGAGAGAGAAAGTTGTACGGCGTACGTTTTCCCACGAATATACGAGGTGCGCGAATAATTCGTCCAGGTGGCCGGTTTCCGTGGAAGCCCGTTAGCTTTGAGGAAGACGGGGATTCTTCGTGCAGCGCGCCGGCTCTCCGGCGAAATAAGATTACAAAGGTTAAAGAGAGAAAAGCTCGGAAGCTTTCGGAGATTTTTCAAAGGGCACCGCGCGCGCGAGAGAACGATAATTAGGGGCATCCACCGGTAACGCCGCGAACACCGCTATCAACACCCCTGACAGTACCCGTGGTGTTCTGGCGTTGCCTTCGTCGGCAGCCGGCGGAATGCTGCGCGATCGTCGACGGCGCAGAAGCCGAGCTTTCAGAAACCGAGGATGAGCCTCTGAGCCCGCGATTGTTCACTAGCTGCTCCCCCGGTTCGCATTGTTCCAGCGAGAGGGAGAGAGAGAGAGAGAGAGAGAGAGAGCCGGCAATTGCAAAGCGAGCCGCGCTTTCCGCCGTTAATTACGTCACCCTTTCCCCGTCCGGCTAATTACCTAATTAGAAAGGAAATATTTTCGCGTCCAACGGAAACCGACGGCGTCGCCACAGCGTTCGATGTTACAGAGAACTTTCGGACAAGATCGATTGCTCTTGAACCAATTCGTTCTCGATCTGGGACCGGTAATTCCTCTTCGCAGCGACAATCACTTTATCACCGCTTTTCTGGATTCTGTTTCATTTTAATAAAATAATAATTTTATTTTTCATATGACATTTTACGGGAGCCCGAGGGAACATTAATCCTTCGCACTCGAGCGGCGGCTCTGCGGCGCCATTAATACTGTTATAACACGTTCCAAAATTATTTTTATAAATATCACTGAAGATATATTGAATGAAAAATATAGATTGAAAAAATTGATGGAAGTGTTGTATGAGTCACGAGATTTAATTTCGCACGCATGCAATAAATTTTGTTATATAAAATCGAGATACTGAGAGCCAGAAAAATGATTTTAGATTCGCAGTTGAAACAGCTTCGAGTCCAAAGGGTTAATATATTCGGGCAAGACACCGGTCTTCGCGCGTTAATCTTCTAGTTCCGCCAACAAATTGGCATTCATCAACATTTTACGATACAGCTGTTTCTCGTACCTTCGATTTCTCAGCTTCCCTCCGTGAATTAAATATCGCGCGCCGCGTCCCGCGACAATCGCGT
>NW_027589813.1:40529-42814 GCF_028453695.1 Augochlora pura
GAGTAGCTTTTAGCCGGCGCGTTTCAGAAGGGTCCCTCATGAATTCGAAAGAGCCGCTCTGTTTTTTCTGTGCGCCGTCTCGGATCGCCGACGGAACGTCCGCGAAAGCGTTCGGACAATATTCCAGGAATTCCATTAGCCGGGAATGGGCAGGACATAAGCGCGATCGCCGAGTTGTGCCTGCATTATTCATCGGCGTCGCGCGGCGTCGCTCGGCGATCCCCGTGACTACGCTTGCTTTCAGCTGATTATCCCCATATTATGCATTTTTCGTCATTGCATAATCCGTTATCCCCGTGTCTCTCGCCCCTCCCCCCACGGGTCTAGGCGACGCGCCTCTCGCGTCCATCCTCCGCTCGATCCGCGAGCAGCGAGCTCTCGTTCGCCCCGTCGGGGCAGCTCGGATTTCTCCGACGGGAAACCGGATCGGTGACCGAACAATTTTTATTATCTTATTTAACACGTTGAATGCCACGCCTATTTTACAGGAATTGTCCGTGGCGCCACGATGAATTTTCTATTATGCGATACATATAATGTCCAAATATTATCTGCAGTAGGTAAGTTAGAGTGTATAATCATGTTTGGCATGTTAATTGCGACGGGGTCACCGGTGACCCCCGTGTAAATTCAACGTGTAAAAATAAGTATTGTCATTTATTTAAATTATATATATTTTCATCGATCTGAGCGCGCCGGTCACCGGTGGCCCCCATGGCGTCACTGCCAAATTCAGTGCCGGTCACCGGTGACCCCCGTGGCATTCAACGCGTAAAAATTATAAGTATTGTCATTTATTTAAATTATATATATTTTCATCAATCTGAGCGCGCCGGTCACGGGTGGCCACCATGGCGTCACTGCAAAGTTCAGTGCCGGTCACCGGTGACCCCCGTGGCATTCAACGCGTAAAAATTATAAGTATTGTCATTTATTTAAATTATATATATTTTCATCAATCTGAGCGCGCCGGTCACCGGTGGCCCCCATGGCGTCACTGCCAAGTTCTGTGCCGGTCACCGGTGACCCCCGTGACATTCAACGTGTTAATATTTAGTGAATGTAACGGAAGAGGAAAAGTTTGGAGAAAGCCTAATACAGTACGATTAGGTTGGTGCATATGAAATGTCGGATGTTGAAGTAAATATATAAAACCGTATATAAATATATAAATATAAATAAATAAACCCGTTTGCTTTACCACACCTTTTTCAACGAGATTTCAATACGGAAATGCCTGTCTTAAACAAATTCTGATCTTTCGAATTAATAAACTATGACACGAAATATTTCAGACTGTCTTCATTTTATATATTAAATTAATATAAAGTAAAGAAGCTACTCTAATATTCGATTTTTTGACAAAATCTATACTGGTGCGAATACTTTTGTGAACTGTCATCACATACTACGAGGAGTAAAATCAATAAATTTTTGTTATTAGTTAATCAATTTTGTTATAATTTCGTATAAATAAACTTTATACATGTGTTCATGCAATTTCTCTTATAAGCGATGAGGGTTACGAATACTTATGGGACTGACCGTAAGTCGGATAGAAAGATTGACTATTTAATAGACTACTTAATAAATTTAATTGACTACATAATAAAGATTGACTCTTTTTCATCGAACAATCTGTTTTCGAGAAACCCGAATTGTAAGATAATAACTATAATAATTGGCCGATAATAACCACGTCGATAATACCTCACTTATTGCCTGACCACGTCGACGATGTTTCGGTAATTGTCCAATTACGACGCCGTCACTTCGCTGCTTGTCCGCTTCCGTCGATATTACTTCCCTAATTGTTCGACTACGACGATGTTATTTCGCTTCCTGTCTGGTCCACGGCAGCATTACTCGACTTACCGTTCGGCCGCGGCGGTACTATTTAATTTACCGTCTGGAAACAAGAATACTAATCCCCTTAGGCGACGCAGATGTTATTTCGCTTACCGTCCGACCGCGGCGGCACAATTTCCCTGGCTCCCTCGGCGGAAACTCGGTGCCGCGACGCTCGAAACGGAACGCCCGGGCCAGGTGTAGTTGTTAACGCTTTCTCGGTCTGCTTCCAGGAAAAATGAAGCTGGACCTGATGGACCGAGAGAAGGGCCTCGAGCTCTTCGGGAAGTTCACCCGCACGAAGAACGTGGACAGCTTGCAGGGCGATCAGAGGAAGCCCGGGCCCGAGCCGTTGCATCCGGCGGACTCCAAGCAGAAACTACAGGTGAGCGAGAGAGAGAGGTCGGACTCGATTCGATACGATTGCGATTCGATCG
>NW_027589814.1:0-23233 GCF_028453695.1 Augochlora pura
GAGAGAGAGAGCATGACTTTCTTTGGATGAAGAGCGGCTTTTGTGTGGCTAAAGCTGGTTCATTCCTCTTTCCCCAAGATCCTTTCCGCTCAACATTATTATAAATGATCCCCTTTCTCGTTCCCCGCCGTCGCTGCTTGCTTCAAAAATGCCTGTCTCCGTGTTGCGTTCGCAGGAGTCGAGGTCGCAAATGGAAATGCGATCCGTGAGGTCTTTCTACTTTAAATCCTGGGCAAACCATGCATCAGGACCTCGTGGATGGCGAATTTTGACATAGTTAATATACAGGGTGGTCCACCTAAATATCTCCTCTAATTACGGAGGTACATCATCAAAAAATTCTTTTTGCTATTTCAATGGTTTGGGAAAAGCTATGATACTGCAAAAAAAATCTTTTTCTAAGGTAATTTTTTTCGAAGTTTTCAAAGTCGTCGATTTTCCTTTGCTTATAATTGTATAATTTTTTTTATTGCATCGTGTAACTTATGTAAAAATACATTCAGATATGTACATTATATGACCTTGAAACGACCTTGGAAATCGAAAATTAAATTTAGACGAATATGTGTTACAAGATTGAAATCAACCATCTCAGAAAGCGAACCGCTTCCGCGGAGTTCTTTCAGCTGTGGCGCCTTCTCCGTAAACAGCTCTTTTTCACCGTTTCCGCGGCATTTTTGCCTTCCCCCGGGTAAAAAGAACAGCTTTAAATGTTTAAAACGCACTCTGCTTTCTTCCGTGTTCAAAGTCGTATAAAACTGACGAAAATGAACGTGTGTATCATAACCAAATATGTTTTTTCAAATATATTACCATCTTTCACCATACAAGTCACGTCAATTTGTTTTCAATTATTATAATTACATTCAAACCTGTCCTCAGGCCATCCACCCTACGTTAACCACCAATGTTAACATTCGATTTTTATGAACTTCTAAGAATTTCTCGAGCAACTAATTTTTCTTGTTGCTCTTAGATCAATGCCCAGCTTCGTCGTAAATGAAAAAAAAACTATACAAATTTTCTCCAATTAAAAATTCCATTCTTCATAAATCTCCTCGATAATTCCGCGTCGAAATAATTAACGTGCAACAAAGAAAACTTTCCTCTTGAAACTCTTAAATAATTCTCGATTGTGAAGCGTTAAATAATTAGCGCACCGAATTCCATTGTGCCGGGCAGAAACAATGATCCGCCCGTAATCGAAAGTCCTCGTCACGGATAACGCGTGCACGAGATCGGTGAAAAAAAAACGAGTCATCTCGTGTGCCAAAGCTCGCGAATGTGTCGCAAAGCCGTTTACCGTGTTACTGCCGTTTTATTGTCGGCAATGAATGCCACGCGTCGTGCGGTTCATATTTACATTTCCGCTTCTTCTTCGACCCTTTATTACCGAGCCGACATTAAACTCGCTGTCTCTGCGGCAGTAATGTTATCGTACACTCGTTTCCTTTAGACGTATACATAATCTATAGCGAATTGCAGTCTCTTTTCCTTAGTTGCGTTCGTATCGGTATGATTACTGTTGCTATTATTATTATTAGTGTTGATATGGTTACTGTTGCTATTATTATTATTAGCATTAGTAGGGTCGCTATTGCTGTTTCTTTTTATTCGAGAGGGGGCAAATGCATTTACGCTAATTAGCATTAGTATGGCAACTGTTGCTATTATTATTAGTTTTAGCATGATTACTGTTACTATTATTATTAGTATTAGCATGATGACTGTTGCCATTATTAATTAGTATTAATATAATTACTATTAGCTACTGTCGCTATTATCATTAACATTAGTATGGTTACCGTTGCCATTATTGTCAGCATTAGTATGGCTTCCGTCCACCGTAACTTCTCCGTCAGTGCATTATTAAAACATTTCCTAAATACGGCATAACGCTACGTTATTGTTATACGGTTTATGTACCCCTGTTCCGAGCCAAAATTGTCGGGAAACTCATCTAATTTCCTACAGACCGTAGGAAACACTGCACGAAACTACTGCGACTAACTGAAAATATTTGCTCGGCCACTTCGACGTTTGAAGCGGATTTCATTTTCCCCTTGTTAGCGCATTGCGTATCCGACACACAGTGTTTTCGGCTGTCCTTAAAAGGTACAGGTTATTAAAAGGATTAATTTACCGGTTTTTAGGGTGATGCAAGTTTCGCGAGTTTCATTACCTGTTTCACGAGGTTGTAGGCGCGATGTTTCAGTATATATAACGAATGTTTCGTTGGATATTCGGTTTATAATAATCTAGTTTAGATTAGGGTTAATTATAAGTATTTAATAGCTCGGTATAGAGCAGCTTGTACAGTTGCTGATTTATATGTACAGTGATTGAGACAGTTACTAAAAACATTAGTAAGTGTAAGATAATTAATATTAATTAATAAAGATATTTTTGTACTTGATAACAAAAATTTATGTAAATATATTTTTTATACATTTAGATTCGTAGTTCATATAAATATACAAAGTATAAATAAACATAAACCTCAAATTTAAAAAATTAATAAAAATCTTTCAATTTATTAACTCTTTGTTTATACTTTAATATATTCATATTATATTGTATTGCATTATATGTATTATTCATATAATACTTATAAATGTATATACTGTATGTTAAAAATGATTATAGGGTATTTTTATGACTATTCCAAAAGAAGGATCAATTGCTGTTACATAACCTAATTACCTCGTATCGTCCACGTAAATCTCACTCGATTTCCCAGTCTTTATTTCTTGAAAATTAAAACACATAAAAATTCCTAAATATTATAATCGATACACTAGTCCCACTTACAAGAACGATAGAAAATTACAAAAAGAAGGTTGCACGTGTTTTAATCGTTGGCGAAATAATCTCGACGAAACCGTTCGTTTGAAACAGAACACGCTCGGGGGATTGAAAACGATCCACGCGCCGCGACGGTTCGGAATACATTTTGCGAATTTCGCGAACCTCGGGAAAGCCGTCCGCGAAGCATGGGAAAAGCAATGGATTACCTTTCATTTCAAAAGAATCTTCTCCGTGGAAAATCCTGTTCAGAAATCCCGCATCAGAAAACCCCAACGGCTCTCTCTCTCTATATACATATATTTCACCGTGCTCGTCCTTCCCCCACTCCCACCCCCCTTCGTAAAAGAGACTATATTCATCAAGATTCTTTTCTCCGCTTTAGTTATGTGGACGAGGCGAACAAAGGCATGGAAATATTAATTTAATGCCAGGACGAAATTATGCGCGGCACTAAATCAGAGACACCACGGGTTCTTTTGTTCGGCGGAGAAGGAAGAAGAAGACCCGGCTCTCTCCCGGACGTGTCGTCTTCGATCGGTAAACCGGCCACCCCCCTTTGCCGCCGATAGGACCCCTCGCCGGTGTACCTTTATTCGCGGCAACCAATTAACAAACTTTGCCATTGAATGATTCAAAAAATCCTCGGTCATTGTTAGATTTCAAAAATTATTGAAAGTGTAACCGTTGTTGCATAAGATTCAATTTATAAAATACGATTTGTAATATAAAATGGAAATGATGTCGGAGAAGTTGTCTTAGAATCGCAGTTAAAATTGCTTCGAGCGCAAAGGGTTAACGTAGCGGCTCTGTCCGGCCGATCGCGGAACCGTCTCGCCCCTTCGCACGGAATTTCGTCGGATAAATCGCGCGACTCTCCGGTCGAATCGTCCGGATTTATATCGAAAGCTTTTCGCGAGCGCCGACGCCGTTCCGTCCCGTGCTCGTATGATAAAATTCGTGTCGGTACGTCCCGTAAAAGCGCGTTTGATATCAATTAAATTTATACGCGCCCGTGTTTCAATAGGAGCCAGCCGACAGCGTTGCTCGTTCATACGGTAAACTGCGAGTCGGATTGTTACCTTCGTGTTCGTTTTTCCTTTTTTTTTTTAAATCTATTACTCGCACATGAATGGAGCCGTAGTCGGCGTCACCGGTATTTATACCGAACAAGCAGGCCCGCTTTTTTTTCTTTTTTTTTTAAAGCGTTGCTTTCGAAAACGAAACAGCCCGGCTTTTGGGGGCAAGATTTCATTTTGGTAGACCACGCGGAAGCGGAATCGGGAATGTAATGCGCTGTACAGGGTGGTTTATACGTAATGGTATTTATAGTGCTTAACGATATGATATAAAATTAAAATAATAACATTTTACTTAATTAAGTATAGTTATGTTACTTGGTTAATCCGTTGTTAATTTATACGCAAGAATTCATATTTTCTGATTATACAGCATAATTTCAAATTATACTGTACAGTATTTACATTTCAAAATTATATTATACAGTATTTAGATTTTAAAATTATACTGTACAATATTTATGTTTTAAAATTATATTATACAGTATTTAGGTTTTAAAATTATATTATACAGTATTTAGGTTTTAAAATTATATTATACAGTATTTAGGTTTTAAAATTATACTATACAATATTTATGTTTTAAACTTATATTATACAGTATATACATTTTAAAATTATATTATACAGTATTTATGTTTTATAATTATATTACACAGTACTTACATATTAAAATTATATTGCACAATATATTTTCACGATGTATCGTACATGTATATTGTATATTGTCATAGTATACATCTATAGTATTCGCTCCTTTCTAAACTCTCCAAAAGCTTCGAACGATACAACGCGCAAAGAGTACAAACGCTTCGAACGATCTGAAAATTTTATGGGATTAGTAGGTCGCTTGCTCTGCTTTCACTCCCATCGCAGTCACCGCGACCCGACGATGCTGCGCGCGCATAAAAAGGCGTGCGCGGCGCGCCCAGGAGTTCGTCAAGATGTAAAATTGCGCGAGTATCGCTCGAGCGTTTTCGAGTCGGTCGTTATTCGTAATTAATTTACGAAAAAAAAAGGACGCCAGCCGGCGAGTAATATTTGCCTGCCGCGGCGCAGAAAAAGGCCTTTTCTCCTGGATCGGAGCACCGCCAACCTCTGGCCTCCTTGTTAACCGGTGCACAAAGCCAACATATTCCCTTTCGTATTTATTTCTGAAGCATAATTTAAATCACCGCGCGCGCGACCGACCGGTATAATGTAGCGGAACTCTTTCAGCCCCCCCCCCCCCCCCCCCCCCCTCCCCGTATTCAGCCGCGGTCGCAGTATGTTCAACACAATAACGACAAAAGCGTATACCGGGCTTGCATTTTTCAAAAACCCGCGCGCAACGGCGTCGCCTTTTTCTCCAATTTACAACCGCGATCTTGCCAATCTTTCCGTTAGAGTTGATGCGTAATTATATACAGGGCGTTTCAAAATTATGCGTACTTCGGGAAATGGGGGCTTCCCGAGGTGATTTCAAGTAACCTTTTCCTTTGCCGAAATGCAATCCGCGGCTTTGTCAACGAGTTATCAACGAATAAAGTTGGCTGCGCACGGACGACTTTTCGTGCTGCTGCGCACGCGAGCAGGGCCGGCCGAACCCCCTCTGGGCCGCGTTCGATCATCGAACAAGAATTTCACGAATTTCTTATTAATATCAAAAATTTCACAAATATTGTTAATGAAAAACTTGTCAATTCAGTCGGGTGCCCTCGTGTTCAGAAGGAGGATCCCAATCCCATCAGCGAAATCAGGCTAAGCGTTCCCCGGCCCCCGGCGTTGTTTCAGGACCCGGCGAAAGAAATACGATCGCGAACGCCGTTGGAAAATGTTATCGACTTCCGGGCAGGAATGCCAGCCCTCCCTTCTTTCCCGTGAAAATACCGTCGGTGGAACCGGGCTAACGATCGTTCCGGCCTATCTCCTGCCATTTCTTATTGGCCCATTAAGCACGACTTCAACGATTTCGACGGCGCGCGGAATACCCAACCCCCCACCCCCACCCCCTCTAAAGCCAGATCGCATTAAACGCGGTGATTTTTCGCTCTGCGTCAAATTTGATTTGGGCAGGTAACGTCTGCCGGTTGGGGGGGGGGGGGGAGGAATACGCGCGTCGCGTGTTCGTTAACCGGAAATTGTGCGACGCGTACCTCGAACAGAAAATTTTAAATAAAGCGCGTAGGAAACTCTGCGCCTTCCTTCTCTACAGCGCAGGGGGGGGGGGGGGGTGTTTTCTTAATCTTCTCACGTCTCTGCATCCTTCAATTTGAAAATTTCATCTAGCTCGTTCAAACCGAATAGTTTCCCGCGGACGTGACCCAAGATATATTTAATCAGTCCACGGATCACGGCGACGAAAATTTTCATTTCAACGAAGACGGGTGCATCGGCGAGCGTAACTTTTAAAATAAACTTTCCCGCCGAAATTATTCTTTTCGAATTTATGTTTCGTCGTGATCGGGACTCGTAATTGTTATAATTAATCGGGAATTGTAATTGTTATAATTATTCGGGAATTGTAATTGTTATAATTATTTGGGAGTTGTAATTGTTATAATAACAATCACTTTGTTCAACTGCAAATAATTACCGGACAAACGAATCCCAACTCCATCTTTCTTTGGAGGATTGAACGTTTTAAAAATTTTTTTTTCTCAAAAAATTTCACCGGAACTGCCCGTCGCCGCGACGAATTACGCCTTCCGTTGCGCCGCGCCGACGGTCGTCGTAAACGAGAGGGCGCGGCGCCCCGCGTTAAACTTTTCTGCCGGCAATCGCAGGATGAAAAACCCTCGAAGAATTTACAATTGCGAGAACCGCGCGCGGAAAATTAAGAAGAAATCTTTTAAACCGGTTGAATCCACGGCGGAGACTTACGAAACTCGGAGTACTATAATGGTACCTTGGGAAATCAGTCCCGGGCAAGGAAAGTGGACGATATCGCCATTGGTCGGACACACGATTCCCAACTTCCAATGTCCCGTTCGTTCTTTTTGCTAATTTCGAATTTTCATGTATTTTTCATATAGCACAGCTTTGCGTAACGTCAGCTAATCGTATCCAGGTATTTTTATTACAATCACTATAATAGGAAGTAGTTACAGAAGTTGTTTATATTATTAGATTAGTGTTAATATGTTTAGTTCAAGGTTATTCCTGATTAATTTAGTTCAAAGTTATTCTTGATGTTAAAAAATAAACTCGTGGACGAATAATTGCTTGATCGTGTATTTGTCGGTTTTTTAAACGCGATTTGTAGTATTCATTGGTTAATATAAAATTCTTTTAGGCGATATTATATATTCTTCGTGGCGTTTATATTCTTTATGACACCATATTCTTTATGGTGTTATACGCGGACGAGCCCGTTATTTATGACCTACAACATTGCCTTAACGAAAAAATACTGTCCCATTTAAAACAAAAAAAATCGACAACGACGTTGAAAAATCGACTTAAAATCACCCCGGAAAAAATATTGTTGCGCCTCTGCATTCGTTCGATAGAACCATGCAATTTTTTATCCACGCGTTTTTTTTTTCCTGACGACAGACCTCAACGGAGATATTACCTCAAGAGAAAAAAAACTCCCCAACGTAATATTATGCTAGGGGTCATTGACACCTATCATCATTCGCGGTATTTATCGACGACAGGATCTCTTTGGATAACGTTTGCCGGGCCGACGACCGTATCATTACTTGAACAAATTGCGCGAAGGATTTGCGAGCGAGCGAGCGAGTGGGGAGGCCGCGATCCGACGGGTAACCTAACCGCACCGGGCGCGCGCGCCCGCCCGCTCGTCGAATATTACAATATTCCAGCCTGTTGCGAGAAGTGCCGTGTGTTCACGGCTGACGCGAAAATACCGTGTCTCTCGGTGGCGAGACGGCGCGCGCGTGCGCGTTTCCATAATACGCAGCCGGTGACAGATCAGCCACGGCGAACGAACGAACGATTAATCATATCACGTAGCCGGAAAATATCGGATAACTTTGATCCCCACCCCCCACTCCCTTTATACGGGACTGATTTACCGCGTCGAAGATACGCGTCGATGCACCGGGCGTTATCAGTTTATCGGAGGGGGGGAGCGACTGGATTTATAACCAAACTTTCTAACCATTTTCTGAGTACCGTAATTTTCGTGTCAGCGACTATTGTGTACAGAGCCTCGCCAAACACCGCGATCACGGTTTTTATTGTTCGTCTATTTTTTCTCGTTCGCTGTCTTTTGGGACGATTAGGAAATTATCGCGGCGAACGATTAATATTACATTAATTCGTGACGTGAACTTTTAAAGTTATTTCGATTTCAATATCCCCCCAATAAAATGATTTTATTAAAATTTTTACTCTTAACGATTAAAACTATCAACCCTTGCACTCGAAGGCATTTTAACTGGAAATCTGAAATAATTTCTCTGGCTTTACAGTATTTCCATTTTATATAACAATGTATATTTTATGCATATGTAATTGATTCTCGTCATTCCTATCGGCAGAACATAACCTTAACAATTTCTAAAATGCAAATTTTATTAGTATAAAGATTATTTTGCAACGTGATAGATCAATTTTAATGGTGCCTCACAGTCACCACTCAAAGGGTTAACAATTTTATTAAACACTACAGGGTCTTCTCGTCCCCTAAAATAATTTAACCATTTTTCCTTAAAATTTAAATTATTCTTTCAACATAAAGACAGTATATATCTCATCAACCCCTTTGTACAAGCCTTCAATTAAAAGACAATTGATTGTGCTAACTCAGTTAAAATTCTGCAGCGAATTTTCAGCAAAAGATTGTCAGAACACTGTTCCAAAGAATTTTCACGGCCGTCGATGTCAAAGGCGATACGCCCTACATATTGTCCAATGAAATTACCGAAGTTCCGCCGCGCGGCACAACATAATTAAACACAAGCTTTCCGGCTGGAGGTTGCATAATGAATGTTAAAACTTATGTAATTATCTAGTTACCCGACTTCATAAGATCCGGGAAGGGGGTGGAGTGGGGGGGAAGTAGCATCAGTTCTGCCGAGATCTATTCCGTAATTAAACTTAGGCGATACAGGCTCGAATAAAGTTTCTATGTACGTGCATGCATGTACAAGTCTACGTCGACGTAAATTCTGTTGTTCGTTGGAGCCACTTTGGATATGGTTTGTTATTCGATGGATAAAGAATAACGTAGAATAAAATAAATAATAAATAACGTTGCGATAAGCGACGGTATGGAATAGAATAATAAAATTTCAAACAACAGCGTTGCTAATAATAAATTAGTTCGTGCGATCGACAACTTGGAAATTAATATTTATAAATCGTAATTTGTTGCGCAAAACGTTTATAACGTAAATATATTTTTGTTCGCGGTGATTTCTTGCATTGATTTGTAGAAATCTTTAACAATTTCCCATAGATTGATTTAGGGATATTTCAAGGATAAATACGGTCGTTATTATTATTGTTAATAATTACAAGTCATAAAATACTGTTGCTTCTTCGCGACGAGTATACTCGTCGAACACATCCGACCGGTTAAACAATGTCGCGGCGAGCCGTGGCGAAACAAATTCACCGTAGGGAAAATAAAGAAAGCCACCGGGTGATTTACGGTGGCGAATACCGCGTTTCGATACCAAAGCAAGGGGGAATACGTGAGCATCGAGCAGCAGCACAGCTGCGACACCGATGCAACAACGCGAGGCAGCGCGGAGTCCGCTTTCTTTCGCTCGGATCGAATGGCCGGTGGCGCCCGTCGCGTACCTTCTCACGGATTCCGAGACAATGGTTTCCGACGGTCCCTTTGCCTCGACCTTAGCCGCGCGCAAAGTGGTCGAGGAGCCCGGAGGGGGGGTTCACGGCCCCGTCGGAGCACCATTAAGAAGCCGTCGAACCTAATAGCCGTAATCCGTTTTTGGCCGCAGTCGGCGGCCCCATGTCCGCGCGTCTGCTTCTTTTCCGCGACCGGGTTTCCGGCCTCCTATTCGATTCCGCACCAGTTCCCGCGCACCTAAGCAGCCGAACGGAACCGCCTTTCTCCTTTCATTCACCCTCTCTCTATACCTGTTCCCCTTTCTCACCCTTTCTCGCGCTCTTTCCTTTGCTTTTCGGGTTCTGTGTCTTTTCTTTTTCGCGTTCTCCGTCTCCCTTTCTTGGCTTTCCTCGCGCCCCCTCGCTCTCTCTCTCTCTCTCTCTCTCTCTCTCTCTCTCTCCTTTTCTCGTTCTCTTTATCTCGCTTTCTCTCCCTTTCTCGTTCTCTCTATCTCTATTTCTCAGCTTTTCCCTTTCTCAATCTCTGTCCCTTTTTCTCTCCTTTTCTCTCTCTCCCTCTCTCTCTCTCTCTCGGCTTCTCTCTCTCTCCTTTTCTCGTTCTCTTTATCTCTCTTTCTCTCCTTTTCTCGTTCTCTCTATCTCTATTTCTCAGCTTTTCTCTTTCACGGTCTCTGTCCCTCTGTCTCTCCTTTTCTCTCTCTCCCTCCCTCTTGGTTTCTCTCGACTAAGTCGGCGAGACTCGCCTATTCCGCTTGCTACGGCAATCCGGCGAGAACAACGCCGGGTAGTCGTCTCGCCGAGCGCCGCGCGCCACCCCACGCCGCTCGATATGTCCTCGAGTTCGTTCGTAATTGCTGAACAAATTCGGTCGGATAATCTGGTTAACGACTGTCTTCCCAGTGATCCTCTCTCTCTGTCTCTTACCGTGTCCTCGCCGTGGGGAAAGTATTGATTTTCGGGTACTTGGGGGCGGGAGAGGAGGGGAGGCGCCGGGCGAAAATTGAACCTTCTAAGCCCGGAATTCAATAGAGAGACAGATGCCGAATTGTATTAGCCGAGTTGGAAAATGAGTTCTGTGCGGGAACCGGCGGGACGATCAAAAATTTGCCACCGCGCGGGCGCGTGTTAACCCTTTGGATGCGAATACGTATTAATGGTGAATTAGAGATAACTTTCTTTCTGGCTCGTAGTTGCGCGGGAATCGTTTCAATTATATTTGTATTTAGCGATTTAAACAGTCGGGTGATTTGTTATATTTTAATCGAGCAAAATTATCCGAATCGATTCTCTTTTGGCGACTATTTTTTATAAATAATTAGAGTGTCCCCATATTTTTTTAATAATAAATCAATTGACGATATTTGTTGTTCAAGGTCGATTCATTGTGGTATATGTGAAAGTATTGTGTATATAGAATTAAATCAACCCTTTGACTACTTGTCAATTTGCCAAAAATTCCTTTTTAAATCGTATTAAACATTAAAAAGAAATAACGTGTAAAATATAAAATATAAATGAGAAAATGTTGAGCTCAGCAAAGTAAATAAATTTTTGCAGCTTAAAATAATTTTAGCAAAATAATAAGCGCTGTTTCCGAATAAATAAACGAATCAATGTGTTTTTATAATGTAATATATTGGAAGGTTTTCTTTACGGCAATGTTCTTCCTTAACGCGTCTTTTTCACAATCTTTCGTTCGACATCCATCGCTTGTCTTGAAAATAATTATACCGGTTAACGATCGTTAATGTTTTTTTTTAATGTCGTCCGATATATTTTAGCGACGGCATTATACGTTCCCTGTTCCTTCGCGCGAACATAAATTTTGTTCGCGCGCTGCCATATCTCTTGGCCCTTAAAATTTTCCCTGTCAAATCAGAAGAAGAACGGGCCCGCGGGAACACATTCACTTCATAAAACAGGAAAATCCATTCCGTTGGTTGGAAACTATATTTAACTCCGGCGCGTTCTAGATCAAACGTACCGTAAGTTAAATATAACCCTCTTCGCGGTGTTCACCGTGAAACACGGAATAACATGAGAAATTCCCACTTAACGAAAGGAAGTAGTAAATTCCGCCAATAGTCGGACGCCGATTCGCTACATTCGATGCCCGCGCTCGTTCCATTTAATAAACCCCCGATGTTCGAGGATCTATCGAATATTCGGAATATTAGTTGCCGTCCCTTTGTCGAAGATCATTTTCGAGAGAATTTAACATTATTAGGATATTAGCCAATTATGTTATGTATATATTAGTCAACTATATTGGACATATATTAGTCAATTATATTATATATTATTTTATATGTATTAGTCAACTATAGATAGATCAACTGTATATACCATGCTGTATATATTAGAATATTAGTCAATTCAGAAATATAAATTAATTACTGCTCATGTCTCCACCAATTTATCAACGTCTAATTTGATTATATAAATCTCTCGTAGGCGAATTTAACTAAACAACCTTAAGTAATTGTGAAAAGCATACTAATTTCAATTATGAAAAAATTAAATATCACTTCGAGATATATTTCGTATTAATCCAAGTTCGTTTATAAATAATAATAAGAAATAGAATAGTAGCGGTATTTTTTGCTTGAAATCTTAATTATACAAATATACCGTTAAAGTTAACACAAGATATTGCTATTATTTATTCGTATACTCTCCGCGGTAGTGTCTTGAGATATTTATGGGGCGCGAGGGTGGTTTATAAAGGTAATAACTGCTCCATATTTTTATATTTTTCGCATGTAATATGTGTGGCATCGTTGATGCAACCAGGCGCCGAGGCGATTCTTTCTGGTGTTCTTCCCCGACACGCCGGTGATAAATCTAACGTCTTGAATTCTCCGTCGATGTTTTATATAATAAAAAAAAAAAGCGAAGTATACAGCGCACATTCGCAAAACTACATCCAACATATTTTCAGCTGGATCATCTTTCTTTTCTCCGTTAATATCTTTTCCCTTTTATGGACTTATACATTATAATTAATACAACAATAATATATATATATATCGTAAAAATGTCAATGCTTTTTTCAATTTAATATTGACCGATAAAAAAAATTACGCAACGATTATTTGCGCAACGATATATTAACTGCGCAACGATATATAAAGTACCGCTTCCGATAGACGCGATTGGCCAGGAAAATTCACCGAGAAGCTACGAGATACCGAGAAAGCGACGTCGCCGTGAATGCCGTGCAATCTCGGAGCGTCGCGCCGATTAATTCGGCCGTTTCAAGATCTCGGGAATGGCCCGGGTACCGCGCGGTCCCCCCCGGCAGTAATTGAACAGAGTCCAATGCATGTTTGGATACCGAAAATTTTCAGATAGCCGGGGTTAATTCGATGCGAATCGATGTCTCCGGGAGTCGCGTTCGATGCCAGCACAGGCCGACGGGACGCAATCCGAGGAACAGGTCTCTCTCTCTCCCTCTCCCTCTCTCTCTCTCTCGCTCCGTGCATTTCAGACACTCCCACATGCTTGCCGGTAACAGATTGCTGTGTTCTCGAAATCGCTGCATTTGATTTAGGATTATTTAGATTCAGGATCGAACGCTGATTTGGCACGGCGGTGTGCCGGGCGTGCATAGCCAGCCGAAGGGAAGATGCCTGCCGCACTCCGAATCGATTTCATATTCAATGGGGCTTCTGCTACGCCGTACACACGTCTACGAGCAAATAAACTCGCCGTTGACTAAATTCCAAGCGGAGAGAAACTTTGAAGGGAAAAGTATCTGTTGGACCAGGTTTCCGTTCTCTTGCGAATTTGTAGATTTTTTTTTTACCGGCAGGTTAAAATAAATGGAAACTTGGTCGGGTTTTATGATCGGTGGAGCTGCGGAATTTTTTTCTTTAATTTTAAGTTTATTTTTAACCATTTACGTTTTGTTTATTTTTAACCATTTAAGTTTTGCTTATTTTTAACCATTTAAGTTTTGTTTATTTTTAACCATTTAAGTTTTGCTTATTTTTAACCATTTAAGTTTTGTTTATTTTTAACCATTTAAGATTTTAGAGACGCGTTGATTTTTCAAGAAAATTTTTCAAATTTCTGTCCACCCGATTGTCAAAAAGGGAATTTGTGCGACGTTCGGTTCCCTCGCGGTGGAAGCACCGCTGACCGAATAGAAAATGAAGCACAGTTTCGACTTTAACAAAGTTTATACGGGTTTAAAACTGTTCTTCGTTCGAGTTTAGCACGGCCGTGACAGAAACAAGCGCGCGGAGCGTTAAGGGATTAATGGGATTTTCCGAAAATTGTGTTACACCGAGATGAATCTTAAACGGGCGCGATGGAATATTTCTTCCATGGCGCTGGAACACGAGGTCCAATGGTCATGAAAATCTTTTCTCGCTCGCGGAAATTGAAAAGCAACACGTGGGAACGCGTTACACCATAATTATTATTCTTGTCTATTGAATTCCGACATTACCATAAGGCTACACTTCGTATTAACCCCTTGCACTATAATAACGAGTCAGGCTCGTGATACAGACTTCATGCAACATCTATTAAATACGAATAATACTTATCATTTCTTATAGATCGTAATAAGAATAAATTCTTCTATTATCAAAGTTTAGTAAGAAAAGTACATAAAAGAAATAAAAATTGTCTGCTGCATTTCCCATCTTCAATAAAATAGCATCCAAAATTATAGAACCAAATATTAGTGTACGAGTATACTCGTCCTGACACGAAAACACCGCCGCTTCCTTGCACGCGTCGAGCACACTCGTCGAACACAAGCGAACCGGTTGAAATAGCTTCGGATGCGAAGGGGGTTAACTTTGATCACGCCTCCGAGATAGTTCCGCTTAAACAAGAATTTTGCGCGACGACCATGTTTATCAGGTTGCGTTTCAAGGCCCGCGCAACGAAATTCCTTTTCGGAAAAGGAGGCGCTCGGATCTGTTGGCTCTGTGTAAACGACGTCGCGTTTCTGCGTCACGTACGCACGCGTCTTAAAGTGAAAGACGCGGAGGTGGGGGGCGGCAGAGTTACAAAGAGCTGCCTGCCACACTCGACGTTCCACTTTGAATTCGTTCCCGGCGATTTTATAGCCGAAAGAACGCGGCCGATCGATGTTTATTGCGCTCCCGCGACCCCGGAACAAAATTGACCGGATTTATGCGAGAACGTGAGCGCTCATTTTAACGCCTCCGGGGCATTGTATTACTCGCGTCTGCTTAAAATTTTCGACGCGGGCAAAAAAGACGGTATCGCATGAAACATCTGACATAACCTAACATAACCTGACGTTTCGCGCGCATCGCTTTCCGACGGATTGTCAAGGTACGTTTTATCTCCCCCTTGCACCGCGATTCCTTTCACGATACCTTAATTGGCACTTATTCGTCCTTAACACCAGGTTATGGCACTTTAATACTAGGTTCACGAGGCGCGTCAATTCGGGGCATTTTCAATTTCACATAGAAAAATTGTTACACTCGCGATTGTCCGTTTAGCGAGACGAATATTAGACAAAATTGATTTTCTTCCGTGCCTTCGAATTTCGAAATCGACCACTTTTTAATAATGTAAGGAATAACGGTATATGTAATAGCAGCATTATAAGTATAAAACAGATGCTTACATTGTTTTTGAATTTAGGGGAAACGCTTTCCAATTATCCAACCACCGCAACGATCACACGTTAGTTAATCATCGCGTCCTGTCCGTTATCCCTGTGCCACAAAATTCTGGCGCACACCCTTAGTACCTATTGTGGACGAGCGAGGCGTAATTGTATATTATGTTTGTCGGATATTCGTTCCGTTGGGAAACAATCAAGATACGAGAACAGCCGTGGCTGAGGCTCGAAAGCGGTGAAAACTTTATGCGCCAGATTCCACGGGTTCGGTATTATTACGTTTGTCTTCTATTAAATCTACATGCACCGGCAGGCTCACCAAAATAGTCTAGCAGCCGTGGAAGATCAACACGGTCGACCGATGAATATTTTACGTTTGACCCGGACGAATTTGCGATATAGCCAGGTTCGAAACAAATATAGACTCTTTATTATTTGCAGTCGGTTACCTGTGACAAACGCGACGGAGGAGAGAGTGACGCGACGCCACCGACGCGACGTGGCATTTTTTACCTGTAGCTGAATTTTTAGAATATAACGTTTAGTATGAAATGCGCTTTAGTATGAGAGACGAGCGAAACGAACGATAGAGTTACCGTGAATTAAATATATTTTAACTGACATTAATATTTTATGAATAGAAGTTATCGAAATCTACGAGGTGCATTTCTTTTAATTTTCATTCTAAGCACGGATAAAAAGCTAAAGAAATATCATTGTCTGCAAAGATTATATAGTGAACTGATCCCTGTAATTCTAAACACATCGCAAAACTGACGTAACCTTAAATCTCTAAATTCAATTATTAAGAAGTTATTCCGTATTAAAAGGTGAGCGAATACCGACTATCACAGAAATGTATAATCTGCCATTAATTATTATTATATTATATGCCATTAAAGTATCAATTATATTAGCTGCCATTATAGTATCAATTATATTATCTGCATCGATATCCTGCCACCATAACTATTTATAAACCGATTTAACTACGCAACCGGTTCGAAACTAGTAATCCGAGTTCCTTTCTCGATCAAGCTGTAGATTTTGCAAGTCATATCGGGTCCGAATACTTGCTGCAAGAGTGTATAAGTTTTCGACGAAGAGCGTGTTTCGTATCTGAAGTTCCTAAACGGCCGGGGTATTATGTACACGAGTGTGTTCGAACGGGCAGGAGTCTTTCACAAGCGTATCGATTTTCCATCGAAACTATAGCCCTCTGCTCCCGTATACCTTCCAGATTCGACGACCTCGTTATCGCCGGTTAGGCCGGGCAAATCTGAACTCAGCCAAATTCAAATCGAATTTCCTTTCCGCCCGAACGGATTCCGCCCGATTTCGACCGATTTCCGGGCCAAACACAATCGTTTTACGTCCTTCACGCCACGCCGATTCCCAGCCGGATGCCCCCCTCCCCGTTCGCCCGCTCCTTTTGGAGCGTTGTTCATCCCTGTTTACATTTTCCTTCCGTTCAGAAGCATCCACCCCGGCCTCCGGTTTTCGGAGCTATTTTACGCCGTAGCAACCCCGCGTAAATGATTCGGCGAGTTATTTATTCGATGCGGGAGCCGACCGCGATTGACGCGGATCCTACAACTTCCAAAACGTGCATCAGATAACATATTTTTCAGTATGAAAGTTGCAGTATCATTTATTAGGTGAAACCGCTCTGGAGATTGGAAGGTTGTACCTTTTCTTAAAAAAGGAATTATTATATATTATATTATATAATTGTATGTATAATTGTGGCGACTACCTCTGTCATTCGTTCAACAAATGGCTTCCTTTCACGAAAGCTATCCAGACCGTACCAATTTGTGTACATACTCCGAAACCGTCCTTTTAACCTTATCTAAGGCAATACTCACTAGAAAGTCTACTGACGAGTCCACTAGCGGGCCCAGGACGAAACGCTACTCCCTCTCTTTTCTTCCTCGCTCCTCGCTTCACCAAATCCACAAATTTCTTAGCATATACAATTACTTATTACATATTATATAAAGGAATTATATCTTCCATATAAAAATCTGAAAAAAGATCAAATTCTAAGTAAAAAAGTACTGACTTAAAATATTAACTGATATATTTCAAATGAATACCTTTTGCATACTTCAAGTCATTTGCAATCAAAATGTCTTCTTAAAAATTGCTATCGCATAAAAGATACGTCACATAAGCGTAAAAGGAACTCGAACACTGCGCGATATTGAAAAGAAAAGAATAGGCGAATTTTCACTCCAGAAAAGCGACGAGAATTTGCGATTGAACGTTTTCTACATTTGTATTGTATTTGTTGCGTTCACGCGATTCTGTGTTCCCTTTGTTCTCTCTTTGTGTTCTACAGCCCGATTTCGTGCGATATACTCTGTCGAGATCTACTGCAATCCTGTTTTTTAACTGTTTCGTTCCGACACGATCAACTATGTGTCAGGTCTAGTTGTTAGTTTGTTTTTGCTTTTCTATTTCGTGTTAGTTTATCGACGGGCATTGGTAAAACTTTCGTCTAATCCGTTGTTGGTAAACTTATAATTGTATGTTATATATTAGATATTTGTTGTAATTGATATTCTGTAATTTGAAAAACATAATACTATTGTTTTGAAAATAATCTTACTATTTCGTAAATAATCTTATTTTAAATTATCTTATTAATTATTAATAATCTATTCATGCGCGTGATACTTACAAATAGCAAACTGTTAATTAATAAAACGTGAGATCTAATCATTTATGATCCTCAATTGTTCAAAACTAATTTAAGGAATCTCCCTTTATTAGTTTAAAGGAGCGACGCGCCATGGAAAATATTAAGAAAGAAATATTCGATTCGAAGGCCAACAGACACGGTTTTAACGATGTGTCGCCGCTGTAACTGGCTACGCATTGGTCGTTAAGCCTTCCCAGCCATAAAGCAGATTGAACCGAAGCCAGTATTTTGACGCATCATAATCCACCGGGCCAGTTTTGCCGCGCGTATCCCGAATAATTTAAGCGCCGAAGAGACGTCGGTTCATTGTATCGGAGCCGTTCCACGCCATTTCAGCCGGCACTTTTCTCGCGCCTTCCCACTCCACCGAATTGCATTAAGAGCGCCGTGCATACGTTCCTGGAAGACACAACGGTCGTCGTCGTCGCCGCCATTTACCACGCTGAACGACGGCTCGGTTATAAAATTCACCATCACGAATTGTTTATCTCGTACTATATTTCCCTTCGAGAAGATTAACCTTAGGATTTATCTCGTGACCTCGCCCGCAATTGCTTTATTATTTTTTCCAATTTTCCAGCAGAACGAGAAATTGCGGTAACCGGAGAAAACGTTTATCCAAACATTAATTTGTCCTGTGGTATTTTGCGAGAACCTAACCTGTTCTCTGAGGTAAGTGGCCCCATCTGATAAGCAAAATTCAATAAAAATTTTCAGCTGTGTTCTCGTGAACCTTTTTCAATACGATATAGCTTA
The DNA here is from genome assembly GCF_028453695.1 of Augochlora pura. Taxonomy (NCBI): domain Eukaryota; kingdom Metazoa; phylum Arthropoda; class Insecta; order Hymenoptera; family Halictidae; genus Augochlora; species Augochlora pura. The sequence continues at coordinate 18,731 of NW_027589814.1, forward strand.
AATTAAAACTAAAAGTGTCTATTATTTAGCAAGGTAGAATAAATTAAAAAGTCATCGTTGGGAACATTTCTACGAGTCAAGGAACACTAACCTGCCCTCTGTGGGGACTTGTCCCTACCAGGATTCAATGCGTAGACTCGGAATAACGACACGAGAACGAACTGTGGAGGAAGCTTTATTCTGTACAGGTCCGTGGACGGATGTTTTGTCTTAATGCTTGGGTACGATTAACTTAACCTAAGGGCTTAGAATTAACTATACTAATGACTGGTTACATTTAATTTAACCTAGTTACATTTAACTTAATTTAGTTACACGAGGCGGCGCATCGAGCTTACCGCTACACCTCCAAGGTAAGTGGTCTTATCTTGTAGACAAAATTCAATCAAATTTTTCGTTGTGTTCCCATGAACCGTTTTCAATGCGATATAGCTTAAATTAAAGCTACAAGTGTCTATTTTTTAGCGAGGTATAATGCAAAAATTGTGTGATCTAAAGGAACGTAGTACGTGGTTTATTTATTCTGTTTAATAAGTGGAGTTGTGTTGATGCTCCTTAATACCTCGCGACTTTTGTATTAAAAACTGTGTAGTAAATATATTGTCTACGGTCTAGTAAATGTATTGAAATTTGCAGGAAGTTCACAAGTCTCGTATGCCATCCTGTACATTGAAACAGCTCTCTGAAAAATTTCAGGCAAGCAGCTTTTCTTTCTCCGTGCGTTCATCCCTTTCATCGGGGCGTGGAGCATCTGCCAGAATTCCACCATACAAGCCGGCCGTATGATCTAAGAACAGCCAATCATCCTTCTCGCTGAATCTCTTATTGTACCACCGAAATCCTCCGTAGTAATATATTAAGTCCGGCATTATTCCGCAAAGCCGTATAAATCCTGCCGGAATACATTACGTCGAATAGCATGCGATGGTACGGAAATAACGCGATTTGCATGGGATCATTCGCGACGGCCGTGCTGCTCCTCTCCTGGGTTTATTTTTATTGGAGAGATCTTGCGAACGATCCTGGTTCACGGACTAATTCGAGACGCCGGGCTTCGGCTCTCTCGATGAAAACAAGTAGTGCTCCGGTAACGTGTCACCGATTTGAAGCGGCCATTTTTAGTCCAACGTAACCCGGTTTCTTATAGCAGAAAAAGAAGTAAACAGCGGAAATAGATTTCCAATTACCTTTAGTTATAATATAGATATTAGGTCTACCAGAAAATTCTGTCAGGTTATGTTTTCGATATATCGTATATATCTTTTTAAGAAATCGTATTTATTAGATTATAGAGATTTAAAGAGGTTATAAGTAACGACAGAAATTATATTGCACAAAAATTCATTATTTTCAAATCAATTAATCCGTATTGAAAGGCAACGATTCAACTTGAACCTCGTCGTCGATGTTATTTGATTTTAATCTGTCGTCGACAAACCAGTAATATTTTAGCGAATTGGAATGTGTTGAAACGTAAAGCCTCTCGCCGGACTTTTATATTTCACTTTGTGTTACAATACAAATTTGCAAGGGAACCGTTACTCTTGTCGAGGTGCACACATTCTAGACAAATATATTTTTCCAATTTTTCTACGTAGCGGTGCGGCACGTTTAAAAAAAAGCGCAAACCGTATACAATGTAAACCGGTTTCTCTTTAAATAAAGTTTCCAAAATAAACGACCAAATATTTGCAAATTCGCAATTTTCGTCGATATTTTCATCGTAGCCGGATATATAAACGAAGGCCCGCTCAAAGAATGTAATGCATGCGGAATATCGCAAGGGAAATGTGTAACGCGTGTAGACAACGTGGCAACGCGTTATGAAATATATAGAACATTTTCTGAAATTATGTATTATTAAATATATTCGGAGATCATTTCTTTTTGGAATTATATTGGATTTTTCTGAAATTAAAATGAATTTTATTGTTCTAAGGTTATGTCAAGGAATTAATAAGAACTAGTAGAAGCTTTGTTAACATTTTATGTTAACCCTTGCCACTCGAATTTTAATACTGGGGCACCATTAAAATTGTTCCATATGTTTCACCTTTCAAAATAATTTGTATACTAACAAGGTGTAGATTTGAAAAATTGTTACAAATGGAAACATTGGTATGCAACCTTCGGGGAGACATAATGCTGTGAGGTGTTAATACATTTTCAATTGAGTTTACGTATGCAAGTACCGCGATCGTGGCAAATCCTGTCTCGTTCACGGTTTATATTTTTAACAGAACACGAGCTCGATTTTCGGCGCAATTATAATGTGATTATCGCGGCGACTACACAGCTGCACGAAACAGTGCAATAAATTTTCGGTAATGCATATTACTTTCGGTGCATTAATCAGAGTTAATTACCCAAGCTACTGTGTGATTCATATATACGTATACATAGACATTTACATTTATATACATGTATATTGGTATATATACATATAATTATATATAGACATAGATATATACATACATATATTTATGTATATAACCATGTTATATGTATATTTATTATATATGCATTTTAAAAAAATATTTTGGCTAATCATACTTTTTTACAGTAAACCTATATTTTATAATATAGAAAAATATGACCTTTGAAAAAATTATTTATACCAAAGATCGTATCCCTTCGAACTATACAATTTGTTCTTCTAGCATCTTTTAGTATAATTAACAATAATTATACTATCACACTTTTAGCTTACAGAAAAATGTTTAAAATTTTTATAAAATAGCATTATAAAGAATATTATTGTCAGTCCCTAACAATATTGTTCGTCCCGACGACAACAGTTATTACAACGCCTAATCAATCGCCGAAGCAGCGCCCGAGGCCCGAGAACCGATCAATTAACGATAATTCTGGAATTTAATTCTTCGCTCGTTTCAACATGTCGGTCGACGAGTTAACCATATTTCATCGGAAACCGATTTCACTCCGATGTAACGCGAACTATTCTCCGCGCCACGGCGTTCCAACCTCCCTACCAAGATTCGTTAATCACCGATCCAAGGGAAACGCGCCGGGTAAATCGATAGGCGGGCGCGGCGTTCTAGAGTTCCGTGACGATCCTTCAAAAGTTTCGCGCACGAAATTGAGAAATTAACCCGACGGGGATCGAGCGCTCGCGAGAGAGAGATTGTCGGCGAGACGGGGACGGTTTACGGTGTAAACGTGAAGGGGTGGTTTACGCGCGCGCGGAGTGGGGGGGCTTCTGGATGTTCTCCGCTAAGGAACGCGCGGGCCCGCGATAGCGGATACGTCGGTAATTTATCTCGTATCGCGACGATTTGAATTACAAATTGTCCCAGATTATGGTTCTGTCTGCTCCGCCACCGTCAACTCCCCCCGCGGGCCGGAATGGATGCGTGAAACGGTGACGCGCGACCGTTTTCGGGTTTCGCGATCGCGTGATTACGTAACAAGATAGTCGGGGGAAAGTTTGGGGACCCTTCACTTATGATTGGTCGAAATTAACTACGCTCTCTCTCTCTCTCTCTCTTTCTCTTTTGAGTGAGAGAGCCCGAAGCTAAACTCGCGTGACAATTAACAAACCGCGGTACTCCTCTGTAGCACCGATTGTAGCAGAGATTGGCGTCAGATATGCAATTAATTGTTTGTTTAACACGTTCATCACTGTGTCAACCGTATCTCGGTAACAGGAATAGTTCCATGGTGGTCCTGTTATCCAAATATGGATGACACTGTTCTTGTTCGAGTTAAATAGGATTTTATCTATTTTATTTATTTAATTTATGAGAATAGCATTTATAGCACAGGAATTTAATGGAACAAGCATCAGTATATATAAAAAATAGGAAATAGGATTGTAGTCAAAATAATCAATTTTTATAAATTTCAATTTTTAAATTGTCGACTTGCTTCGAACAAAACGATGATAATACTAATAATAGTGCGTAAGGCGTGTCTTTATATTTTATGGCGTTATTTTCTAGGTTATGTCAATGTATTATTGTATTATAATATTATGATATAATTGTATTATAATATTTGTAAATGTTTAATATAATTATAGTATATGTATTATAACATAATTGTATCATAATATTATAATGTACTACTCGAATGAAAAATTTCATTATTGACATTATTTATTGCAAACGTTTCGCCGTAGAAATTGTTTCGCCCTAACCTCACTCGTCGCGTCACATTTCTACATTACCCGGAGACCGAGTTAAAACAAAGCTAACGAAACCGTTTCATCGCGTTTTGTTATTCTCATTTCAGCTGCCACGAACTTTCTATTGTCACTTTAAGTTAAAGATTACGGAACTTTCGTCCGGGAACATTTTTTGCCTGCTTCCCCCTCCGAATGGTTCTCGAGCATCCGAAGGGTGAAACTTTCGAATGTTCTTCTCATCCCTCGAACTGAAAGTGGCGGCTTTAAAAGGAGAGATACCTTAAACAAATATCGCAAACGATACCCAATTTTCTATATTTTTGTGAAATATCTATAATAGGTTACCAATACAGTAA
>NW_027589814.1:23733-54791 GCF_028453695.1 Augochlora pura
TTTACAATATTACGGTTGAACGCGGGACGACGCTCGAAAACGTCAATCGGTGCGTGACTTCGCGGATCTCCGCGGAGGGGTTGGAACGAACATGGCCGACGATTTTTCGAAGCATAACGAGACACCGGTGCGCCTAATAAGGCGTGAGCGACACGAAAGTTAAACGGCTACTATTATCGTTCATTTTATAACAAGTTTCCAGAAATTCTTCGAGCGACGTAATGCACGAATCGGGCGTAAAAGAGAAAAAAAGAACGGTTAACGTTTTACGTAAGAGACCGGGTACGTTCGCGGAGAAAATTCCTCCGTTGGGCAAAAAGCGTTCGCGGCGTCGCGTCGTCGCATTTATCGCAGCTTTCCTCTCCTCCCGATACAACTTCCTTCGCGCTGTCGAAACGAACGGCGAGCCCGCCGCGCGCGATGTAAAACATAACCGCCGCGCGAGATCCCCGTTGCCGACTCTTTTCTGTCACGTCGTTTCCGATAGACTCGGACAAACGATCGCGGCGAATTGCGTAAGCCCGCGCTCGTTTCCATTCGATAAATAACGTGCACGTTGCGCTGGAAAATTTTTGCGAAGCCGAATGGGTTCTTTAACCCCGTTGGAATACAGGACTCCTTTTAAGCTGCGATTATTAGCCCTTATTTGTTCTTAATACTGTCCTTAAGAGGACCAGATAATTTTTCTTTTTTATCTTGCCCTTATTTACAAATATATATAAATAAAAGATCTATATATATGTAAGTATAAAATCTAAATATTATATAAATACAAAATCTAAATATATATAAATACAAAATTTAAATATATATAAATATAAAACATAAATATATAAATTGATGATCTATACTTTTTATTTTATTTATTATTGACTTTTCTCTTTCCATGCGTTTTTAATTCGTGTGGAGAAAAATTTGGACAATCGCCATAATTGGGTCCCTCGCCCTAATGCTATAGACTATTGTTCTAAGATTTTCGAGCAAATGAGAAAAAGTGGACACTAAAAGTATTAGAAAGTTATAGTTTTAAGATCGGTGAGAGCTTCATCAGTGTTAACGTAGAGAATTCTTACGTCATATAGATTTAAATCATCTTAAACGGCTTTCAATGTTGAAAAATGCTGTACCGCGCACTTTCTATACAGTGCTTCTGCGTAATTACGCAAACTCGTTTGTCGAGGGCCAGTTTTAAAATAACAACGCGCCACGAAAATACCTGCAGATGGCACAGAATTTTTATTTACACGCTTTTATATATTTTATAGCTTTTTATGCGAGCCCGGGGGAACATGACTTGATAAATAAATTCATATGTTATATAATATACTTAGTAAAATAAAATTATTTTGTCGATAATAAATTAAATAAATCAAAATATTATACATGATTATATATAAAATTTTGATTTATTTAATTTATTATCGACAAATAAAATTATTTTATTTTACTAAGATCAAATAAATCAAAATATTATATATAATATATAATTCAGGTCGTAGCCTTGTATCGACAAATCGACATTAGTAAAATTATTTAATAATACCATTCGGAACTACCGACTTAGAAACAAATTACTGTCAAATATTATGCAGTGCGTTGAAAATTCGACGAACAGGCTAAATGGATAAGCGCGACGCGAAGTCGCGGCTGAATGAGGAGGACACGTTCGAATGCGCATACGATTCGAAAGCCAAGCGGAACGTGTAGAAATAACAGCCCGTTGCTGAAATCTGCGCCGATCGCACGATTTTACCAGATATGATCGGGGAAGAGCCGAACTTTCGATCGTTAATTACTACCACCACCGGCCCGCCAAGAAAAAGTCGTTCGAGGTCGGTGAAACGCAGAAAGTGTGCGCGGCCCTCCGCGCGGCGATCGTCAACCTTAAAAAATACTTTTTCACGATCGGAACAATAATCACCCGTAACAACGATCGTTTCTAAAACCACCACTATAGCAAAACATTATTTTCAATTTAATTCGCCTTTACCTACGCGCGTAATTACACCCATAACTCATCGTTTCCAAAACATAATGTTCGCCTATCACGAAATGCCCGATGAATATCGACACCGACGGACTGCGATTACAAACTCAACGTGCTGTTAAACAACGTAAACTAATTGACAAGTTACGGGGTTACGTTAACAACGATCACGTGCGCTAAATAAGCCTAAGCAGGTAATACGTATTTCCAACCGGTGGTTCGTGATGCACGGTAATTGAATTCTAATGTTCCCTGGTGAACATATTTCCCATTACATAACAAGGTCGAAAAACCGACATACTTGAGAATAGATTCTTGCTTGAGAAACGTTACGTGCGATCTTTTTATAGATCTGCGATGTAGTAACGAGCGCATTGTTCTATTTACCATTGGGCACGTTCTTGTAAACCACCCCTACGAGCATCGCGATAGAGAATTAAACAAAGACTGTTGCCGAAACGAATTGTAACTTTTATCAAGAATCGAGGTATCTATTATAAGATCTCTTTCTTGTGCTTAGTGCAAAGTATGAATTATGAAATCGTATCAGAAATTGTTCGCTGCTGGATTAATATTCGAGACTTTAAAGATCATTCGGTAATTAGGATATATAACCTATAATACTTAAAAATCTGTAATTCTTAATATATAGCTATAGTTCTTAAAAATCTATAATTCTTAATATATATATTTATAATTCTTAATATAAACCTATGATTCTCAAAAATCTATAATTTTTAATATAATTCTGTAATTCTCAATATATATCTATAATTCTTAATATATACCTATAATTCTTAAAAATCTATAATTTTTAATATAATTCTATAATTCTCAAAAATCTATAATTTTTAATATAATTCTGTAATTCTCAATATATATCTATAATTCTTAACATATACCTATAATTCTTAAAAATCTATAATTTTTAATATAATTCTATAATTCTTAATATATAATTTTTAATTGCACATAATCTATACTTCTCTTTCTATATTTTTATTCTTTACTTTATTTTATTCTACTTCTCTATCTTTTATTTCAAAAATGAATTTTCTCTACTTTCATCATTATTTCTATTTATCGTATGCACTAAATAAAACAACACTATAACATAAACTACGTGCTATACGCTTGGCTGCAACACGTACATTTATCAAAACAACAACTATCGCTAAAATTATACTCGACTTACTTAAACAACGATAATTAGTTCCTTAACATTTGTCGACAAGTGTTGGAACACGTGTAGCGAAATTGTCAATTAACATTCCAAAGGCTCGTAAAAATCCGGGAATGTGTTAAAACACGCTTCAAACGCAACGAAACAGCGTTAGAAACTGGGAACACTTAAACTCTGGTTCGAACCACGAACCATCGACGGGTTACCGGTTTCCTAGCAAGCGGCCTGGACCAGTCGAGGGTTAAAATCTAGCATTCGTTTTGCCAGTTTCCAGTAACGCTAGGGGGCTCCGACGATTAATTTATGCGAGGGGACAAGGTTTCACCGGCTCGAGGCCGAAAAACCCGGGAACAACCGGTTATGATACACCCTCGCGTGCTTATCGGGCACGCCGGCGAAGGAGAACGTTAACTGAAAAACGATTTCCGGTTTTGTTTTCCCGCAGACTCTGGCAAGAAGGAGCAAATCGAGGCCGTGAACTTGGAGCTCGTCTCGATGAGGCCTTACGCGGGCAACAATCAAACGAAGGGCCAGGAGGCGTGCGAGGTGCCGGCCGATCCCTACGAGGAGTACTTCGTGCCGGTGAACGAGCATCGGAAGTACATCAGGTAAACGAATCCGATAGTCAACATTACCAACTATATAACACGATCGATCGCCTCTACTCGTTTCTCTGTGTGTTCTCATGGCTGTTTTCTTAACATCGTATTAACTGTCCATTGTTCACCAGCCCGGCGGGCGCTAAGATCACTTTGGGTGTTTGACAGGAAAACACTGTGAATAACGAGCGCGCGCGCGCGCGCCACCCTGTGTACATCTCGTTCAAAGAAAAATTCGGTCTCGTAAAAACCGTTCTCAGACGTTCTCGCAAACACGCTCGTTTATTCAAGTATTCCGATCATGAGAGAGGAACGATTTGCATAGGTTTGTGGACAACACCGACTCTCTCGTCCGTTTCTGAATCGGCGAACGAGATCCAATTTACGCTTACGCGAACGCAACCGACGACGCGACGCGGCGACAGGGGGGGCACGAAAAAAAAAAAGGAACATGGCGGACAGAAGCGGAACGAACGAAGGTCCGCGGTACATTACGAGATATACATTCACCGATGGAATGGTTTGCGACACGATTCGTGTGTCACAATGTTCCATAGGAAAATGCACGAGTGGACCGTCTATTGCAAAAATGACCGTCTTTCGTCAAGCCTGTGTGCGTAACCCGTGGTAGAAATAAAACTCTCCGCCGTCAACCTCGAACCGTTTCGTAACACGACGGTCCCCGGGTTCACCGGTTGTGCGAGCGCTCCGAGACGGTTTTAGCGGAACGAGTAAATCTCGCTGGAATACCGGCGAGAATAATCTCTCGGCTCGCTCTGCGATCGTTTAGCAGCGTGGCGTAGTAATCCAGTCTTTTTGCTTGCTTCTCGCCTTGTTGGAACCGATAGTGATTGTTCGATGTTTATAGATTTTTAGGAAACGCAAAATAAACTCTATATGCGCCCAAAATGAAATTGTTTAAACAGTTGAATAGCTGACGATGCGACGCTGTTTATGGAAGTATAAACTCGTCCGATTGTTAGAGGCTGAACGCCTAATTTCTTTGTACAGCACTGATACGATACGTCGAACAATAGTCGATGTAGAACCTTCGCACGGAGCATATAAATATAAATTATAAGTATATATAAATATTGATTAATTACTATGTTAAAAATATTATAAATATTAATTATTATAACAAGTAAATTAGTATACAGAAAAGCTATGCATATTAGAGGCAGTGAACACGATCACAATTATTAAAATAAATTTTAAATAACGTGAAAACGTACTATTTCCTATAATTGCGAAAAGATGACAATTTAATCCTAACGTTGAGGAGTCGTATAGAATAATTGCATCGATATTCTACTGCCGATTTGTATCTTTAACCCATGAGTAGTCCTACTTTTAATTAATTCTATCTTTTATGCTGCTGATTAACATAACTAATGGACAATCTTATCTTATCTTGCTGTGCTTCCGATGCTACAAGGAAAACATGATCTCCGATTACGAATCCAGTGAAAATGAATGTTGTTATATTTTCAGAGACAATTTTAAAGGGTTAATACTACAGAGAAAATTTTGCATAACTATAGCAGCACTTTCTTAGCTGATTCGGACATTGGAATAAGAATGCGTAAAATTATCAACATCTATAAAATTATACATATATATTAAATATTGTATTTAGACTTTCCGTCAGATGTAATTATTCAACCTCTTTTTAATAGTTATTGACAATCGGCAAAATTGTAGAAAATAAAAGTCGAATAAAAATGTATTTCTACTTCCAATAGTTTTGGCGCACTAACAATAACGTAAAAGTATTTCTAAATTCTTCTAACGACTTCACAATTTTGCATGTCGTCTAACCATTTCTGCTACAAACGCATAAAATCCGCAATCTAATAATTGTAATCGATTGGGTCATGCGTGATCCATTCAAGCAAATTCTCGAATATCAATTTCTTCCTCGTCCAAATGCCAAAGACAGACCCTTTCGGACTTACATCTAGACTTGCGTTTCGCTTTCAATTTTATTTAAAAAATAATTTGTTATTTGGCGCAGAGTACGTTTAATCATATTACATTAATACTGTACAGTTATGCGGCAGTTGGAGAACATTTAATTATACGTATCGTACGAAACAAAGAGGGGCAACCTCAATAAGATGCGATCCAATGTTCATTCGTTATCGTACCATTTCAGTCGATTTGTTTGCATTCTTGCTCCATTGCCGATAGCAAAGTAAAAGTTTCGATAGCTCGACGGTCGTGCACCTAGCCGTGTAAGAATGCGAGGCGATTGTTTGGTCCGCGCGACAACGTTTGGTAGACGTACCCTAGATCACCTATGCACCGCCATACATCATCGCTGCCGATCGAAAAAAAAAAAAAAAAAAAATCACCATCACACACCCCGTTCGCCCACCTCAGTAGAGAGTTAGACGGTGTTTTCTGTTGTCACGGTACCTAGCAGGGGTCCCGAGGCCGAGGTTGAAACAACCGTGGCTGGAGTGCGTTTTGATTTGGGCCCCGGCGTCGGCCGCGAGGGACTCAGCCTGAGAGACCCCGCCGCCGGACTGGTCGACTATTCCCACTGGCTGACAGCCCTCAGGTACATTGAAGGACGCTTATCGCGGATGAGCAAGAAAAAGGGAGAAGGCTCTGTGCTCGATCGGACGAACGGTGGATGCGCACGATCGCGAAAACTAACCCGCTTCTCGCTGCTGTGAATATATATATATTTTTTTTTTTTTGGTCGACTGTGTTACGACTGAGCCTGATGAGTCTGACGGATGGAATGCAAACATCTCACGATTATATCCTATCACAGACCATATCATTGCACCGTGGCGACACAACCCGTTTAGAGACGCGGGGTACCAGTCGCATGGGAGAGAGTCTCGTTTTTCTTTTTCATTTTTTTTCGGAACGCGACCGTCGAACCGCTTCTTGCATCTCTCGCGTCCGGAAAAACGGACGAAAACGACGGTGCGTGGCCGTGCGTCGCCCTGCTGCGCCACTTTAAAGGTTATCACGTCACCGATAATGAAACGTTCACAAAACACCCACGTCACGAAGCTGACATGCCCACACATGGACACACTGATAACAAGCATATCGTGTATTCCGTCGCAAGGGTATATTTCATTTTACTTCGGTCCAATTTCGGTCCGTCGATACCCCCCGACAAACATTGGCGACCGTTCAAGGTGCAACGTGTGCGACGATCGTGCCGCAACAACGTTTTAGACGAGACAACTAGATCGTTCACGATACAAGGTCTTAGTATGGTGTCTGTTTGTCTAGGAAAGCTTCTAATCCCATAGCTGATCGCTGAAGAACGACTACGATATTCACGAGCACAGCCGCTGTACAATATACGCTTATTTTGGGTCCAGGATGAGGGTGAACGGACGCGTACGTGGTCGCCTCTCCATTAATTACGTCTCAACTTGTGTTACAGGGGTGAGAAACTGTATGTCACCAAGGACAAACGATCCAGGAGCTCGTATTGGAGAAGGATGGCCTGCTGGGGCTGCGGCTTGTTGGTTCTGTTGGTGGCCGTCATCATTGCCATTTTAGCCGCAAGTAAGAACGATTCTTCGGTTTCTCATTATTATTAATGTCATAGCTAAACTATAAATATACCTGAAATCGTGATTTAAATTACCAGATTGCGAATTTTATTTTGGAATAAAAATTAGAAGACCAAGTGCATAGCAATGAAAACGAAGGATTAGAAAATGCGGATAACTCTTATTTAATTTTTAGTTCACATAAAAATCGACGAGATTATAAATTTCATAAATATTACGACAACAAAATAATATAAATAATAGTATCAAAATTAAATTATAAAATTTTGTTGCAGCTGGCGTGATATTGACGCAAGAAGCGTCGGAACCGCTGGAAAACCTGCAGCAGACCAATTCACGGCAGTTCGGCGACGTCCGAACCTCCGGTAGCCAAGAGTACATGAAGAATCCGCCGTCTAGTCCGCCACCGGCGACTTCGACTTTCCCACCGTGGCATACGACGGACGAGACCCTCTACAAAAATGTTCCGAGCGCGTTGGACGGGTTGATGCAGATCGACGAGTTCCGCTGGAACGACGAGTTCCAGGACCACAAGTCGAGAATGTACAGACAGGTCTCCACGGAGATGGAGGAACAGCTGAAGAAAATGTTGCGTCCCGCCGATAACGACACGATAGTGAAAGTGTACAGCATAAACAGACAGGGACAGGTGAAGTTTAGAATAAGTTATCCGCCGCGACCGATGGCCGAGGAGACGCAACGCGTCATCGAAGAATCGCTGCAAAGCAACGGTAACATGGTTGGACAGTACCATCTGAACCGACTGACTATCAGCAACTTGGTCGACGAGTGTCAGATCGAAAATTATGGTTGCTCCGATAACTGCGAATACGATTATGCCGTCGGTATGTTCGTGTGCTCCTGTGATTCTGGGAAAACGTTGGACAATGGTGGCAAGCATTGCGTAGACAGGAATGATCTAAGCAACGTTGACATGGACGACGAGGTACCGGAAACGAGCACGGAAGTGGTTCACTATTATGTTCAAGGAAGAAGCAGAGGACCTGGGACGTCGTTCGAGCCGAGAAGACCGGACGACTGGGAGCATTCCGAGGAGAACTCCGAGCCTGGTCATTTCAAGCACGCTGCGGGAGATGTTGGTAATGACCATGACCATGCCATGCATGACCATGACCATGCCGTGCATGACCATGACCATGCCATGCACGACCATGACCATGCGGACAATTCGAATGAACATGACCATGTACACTGGATGCACGATCACTCTGGACACTTTACAACTGAACAAACGACGGAATCTGAGAAGTTAGGGCCTGCTGCGGAGCCGGAACCATCGGCCGAACCCGAACCTTCTGCAGAACCGGAACCTTCGGCTGAACCAGAACCTTCGACTGAACCAGCTGCTGAGCCAGAACCTTCTGCTGAACCAGCTGCCGAACCAGAACCTTCGGCTGAACCAGAACCCTCAGCTGAGCCAGAGCCTTCTGCCGAGCCAGAGCCTTCTGCTGAGCCAGAACCCTCGGCTGAGCCAGAACCATCGTCTAAACCAGAGCCCTCTGCAGAACCTGAACCATCTGTTAAACCTGAGCCTTCTTCAGAACCAGAACCATCGGCTAAACCAGAGCCTTCAGCCGAGCCGGCTGCCGAACCAGAACCTACAGCTGAACCAGAGTCTGCAGCTGAACCAGCACCTTCGGCTGAGCCAGAGCCTGCAGCTAAAATGGAACCTACGTTAGAAACTTCAGCAACTCCAGAACCATCTGCTGAACCCGAGCCATCAATAGAGCCAGAACTTTCTGTAGAACCAGATACGTCAGTAAAAATGGAACCATCGACCGAACCGATGCCTTTATCAGAACCAGAATCTACCACCGAATCGGGAGCTGCGACGAAACCTGAGCCAACAGCGGAACCTTCGGCTGAACCAGAACCTTCTGCAGAACCAGAACCATCAGCAGAACCAGAACCAGCAGCTGAACCAGAACCATCAGCAGAACCAGAACCATCAGCAGAGCCAGAACCTAAAGTTGAGTCTTCATCCATGGAGCCGGAACTTTCAACGAAGCCAGAGCCTTCCGCTGAACCTGAACCATCTACGAACCCAGAACCCGTTGCAGATGAGAAAGCAACCGTACAGCCTGAACCTTCGGCAGAACCTGAACCCTCATCGGTACCAGAACCGTCTGCTGAACCAGAATCAACTATGGAACCACAGTTTTCTACAGAACCCAATCCTACCGCTGAACCGAAGCCATCAGTCGACCCAGCACTCCTCTTTGAGCCTGATTCCGCCAGTGAGCCGAAACCCGCGAACGACGAGACTGTTGAACCTAGAATGACCACGGTGCCATCTACAGAGGCAGAGTCTTCGACGAATGTAGAAATTCAAGATAACGTTGACGAAGTAACTCACAGTATCGAAGAGGTATCTAAACCAGAATCATCTACCGAAGCTGTTTCCAATAAAGCTGAAACGATCACTGACGCGCCGTCCACTCGATCGCCAATGGAGGCTACAACCATGATGCTCGAAGGTGCGCGTTCTACGGATATGGAACCAGAATCTACAACGCTGTCAGCGATCGAAGAAGTCACGGGCAAAGAAATGACAACCGAACGGATGATTAGCGACAATGTACCTTTACCGGTGATACCTTTGATGACGGACAACGAACAAGAGAAAACATCGAGCCGTTCGTTCTCGAATGATCACGTGGATGGGATCACGCCGGTGGTTGACACAACGATGAGAGAAATGGAAGGTGAGAATAAAATGACAACGAGTCCTATGGAAGAGCACGGATCTGTAAACCTTGAAGGTGCAGCCGAGAATAAAACATTGCAAGATGAGGTCGGTGAATATACCACGATGAAAATGGATGACGGAGAAAGCACAGAGCCTCCGACAGATTCTAACTCTTTGTCGACTCCTAAACCCATGGTTCCTGAAGTAGAATCTACCACGATCTCGAACATGGGACCTGAGACAACACTTGTTCCCGCAGACTCCGGTTCTGAGAATACGACAGAAATGAATGTTATGTCTGACAATAGATCTGAAACGAAATCGCAGAGTACCTCGACCATGTCCGAAACCGTCGAGTCTTCTACTATGGAGCCTGGAACGAGTCCGCATGATATGAACGTTATCGACCACATTCCCGCAACTGGCTTCCCCAAGCTACCAAAGAACTTCGGTCAGAACGTCGAACCTCTGATAGAGCCACTAGAGAATAAAACGGAGGAGCACATCATGATCATACCGAAAGAAGAATCTCCCGAGATACAAGACCCCCACGCGATTATTCCTCAGCTGACACCCGAGCAGAGCAACAAACCGGCGAACGCGACACCGTCCGAAAGCGCAACATCGTCGGAAAACAAAGTCGAATCGTCCACCGAGGCGATTAAACCGGTTTCGAATCAGTCCGCGAGTCATCCGAGCGAGAACGTGGTCTCTGCTGGAGACTCGATCCGTTACGAGGACACCGTGGACCATTCCACCAGCCATCCGTTGCACCCTGTCGTGTATCCTGACAATTTGGTCGATCACGGTCTCATTGTCACCGAGAAATCGGACGTGGTTTACGACAAGCACGTCGACGACATGTCACCGTTCTTGCCGGACGTTCAGAAGGAGAAGGAGGTGAAGAAAGCGCCCAGGCTGGACAAGGACGAGCAGGACGCGCCGAATCCTTTCGACGGCCACGTGGAAGACGTGGTCACGGATAAGATCATGACGGATCATAGCACCACCGAACGAAACTTAAATGAAACAGACGCGAAGGATCCAGACGTGGTGAACGACGTGCGTCCGGAAGTACAAAACAACGGACCAATCAGCGAAGAAGATGAGAGTAACAGAGTAAACAACACAGAGCCGAGGGAACAAGAAGGCTCGATGAAAGAATCGTCTCTGTCGGATGTGTCGAAGGTTAATGACACTGAGACGCAAAACGGCTTAAATGCTTACAATGTTATCAACAAACCTGCCAATGATAATATGCACGCGGATCTTTCTACGGAGGATGAAGAAGCTCTGAAGGTGGTGCCGTTGGAGGAACAATTCAAGGAAACAACCGCTAAACCTAATAATACAGATCAGGGCAAGCTTGAAGCTTCGACAGAGTCTTCGACGATTGCGACCAAAGTTGAGGATAACAAGTACCCGGAAGAGTCAGCTGCCAGCAACGTGACGACCACTTTGGAGAAGCCCGAGGAGAACGCTGTCGAGGATCAGTACAATGACATCAACGACGATCGAGAGATCACCAAAGATAAGGGAACTGGAAGACTGCTGGTGAACAACATAAACTCGGTGGAGAATAACGAGCAGAAACCGTTGAAGCTGACCGACACTCAGACGAAAGTTTCTACGAACGACACCGAAATTACGTCAACCACTGCTGGTAGCATCGCGGAGAAACGTGTCGAGGATGCTAAATTGACCACGCAGATACCAGAGCTGCCGATGGAGATACAACAGGAGATGTCCACGACCGAGAAAATCGACAGCACGACCGTGACCGAAGAGACTCCTCGAAAGGACAACGAAACGGATGCGAACGCCGGGCACGCTAGTTCGGAGAAGGAAGAGGTCACGACGACCCAGGTGCCGACGACTCATGCGAACTCGATGGAGACAAAAACCACTGCTCAGGTGCCAATACTGCCGGAAGAATTGGAGACCACGGAGAGCGAGTCAGTGCTGACTACCTCGACGATGCAGCCGGACACAGTGAGAAAGATGAACGATAATGAGACTATGAGTACGCAACAATCGACATCGATGAACAACGAGACGAACGACGCTAATAAAACCGAAGATTCGGTCAACAGTTCGGAAGAACGCGACAATAAAACGAACGACCTTATAGCGAGCGCGGTGGAGCACTTAGGCGGCAGGAAGATCGATAACATCAAACCGCAAATAGACGTTCCGAATGTGAATCAAACCGACGAGGAGACCGTAACCGTTCAAATTTCAACGAGCACCGAGAATTCCACGGAAGCGAGCGAATCGATGCCGAACGAAACCGAGACAGATAATCCGACGATGATGGAGGTGCGCGCGAACTCGACCGAAAATGTCACTTCGAGACCGACGAGCAACTACAGCACCACCGAGGATATAAGACCGGTTACGGAGATCCTCGAGGACGACACGCCTGTAGGGTTCGTTTACAGAACGCTGTTCACCACCACCACGACTCCGAGGACCGTGCTGCCCGACTTGAACGTAGGAGAAATGTCCGAGGAAGACCTGAGGGTGATCCCTCTGGAGAAGAGTTTGGATATGAAGAAGAAGTCGGTGGACAAAAAGATAGTGGACAAGTACAAGTACAAGAAGGAAAAGGAGCTCGATCTGGAGGCCGACGGAGAGGAGAACGTGGTGACCGACGTCTCGGATCCTGTGATGCTACCTACAGAGCTTCCTCAACCCGTCACCGCCAGGATCACGGATCAAGCCGCCGTCTTAAACGACGCCGCGATATCGAAGCTGAAGATCACGGAGACCACCAGCGGATCCAATCAGACATTGCCGAAAGATTCGGTCGGAGAGAATTTGGATACTGGAGCAGGCGCGATAGAAACTAGCACCAAGAAATACCTCAGCTTCATTCCTGTTTCCGAGGAGATTAATGAACCGGAGCCTGTCACCGAGCCCTACTTCTATTTCCGGCGGCCGAACCTAGTGAACTTTACGACAGCCGCTCCACCGGCAGTCGGTGAATCATCGGGCGAAGGACGCACGATAATTGACTCGGTGAAAATTGCCGAGTCGGATGGCACGAATGCGAACGAAACGGGTTCGCGGGCTTCGATGGTCCCGGGCCCGTCGTCCGTTGCCTCGCTCGCGCAGGAAGCGAACGTAACGCCGGTTACGAAAGGGCGTGACACGGATCCCGCGTCGATCGGCCACATCGACGTGTCATTCTTGAATTTGCCACCGAACGTCGTGTTCTCGAAGTGCACGGCCGGCCAATTCCAGTGCGCGAACGGTACGTCCAGGGACGGCGCGTATTGCGTCAAGCTGTCGGCGACATGTGACTCCGAGAACGACTGCTCCGACGGCTCCGACGAGTTCAATTGCGTGGAACGAGGCTGCCCTGGAAATTTCCAGTGCGCGAGCGGTCAATGTCTAAAGAGGGACCTCGTATGTAACAAGATCCTCGACTGCGACGACGGCACCGACGAGAAAAACTGTGATAAATGGGAATGCCTGTCCGATGAATTCCGGTGTCCCAGTGGTGAGTCCTTGCTGTATCATGCCCGTTCGGAAGATCGTTAAATGTAAATAAGGATAACGACGATTTAAAGAAGTGAAAGGAAAAACGAACGGCCGGCTAGTTAATGGGCCCTGCCTTGAATATTAATAGACTGGTTTTAGAATCGATTATGGTAAATTATCTTAAAGAACAAACATAGATCTATGGAGCCGGTAGAATTGATAACGGTCTGGAACCGCGGTTTCGAGATCCGGCGCGTGTTATTGTTAAACGTGTATTTATCGTTTCAGGGAGATGCATCCCGAGCATCTGGCAATGCGACGGTAGACCAGACTGCGAGGATCATCGGGACGAGTACCAGTGCAATGAGAGCTGCGGAAACGACGAGTTCCTTTGTCCGAGGGAGAAATGGTGCATACCGTTGACCTGGCGTTGCAACAACGTCAGCGAATGTGCCGACGGTGAAGACGAGAAGCTCTGCTATTGCGACGTCGATCAATTCAAATGTAAAAGCGGAGGATGCATACGAAAGGAGCAAGTTTGCGACGGAATAGAACATTGTCCCGACCATTCCGACGAATGGGGATGCTTGATCGCCAACGTGGCGATGGAGAAGAATCTCACGGATGGACAGAAGGATGGTGCGATCGGGGGCAATGGCGGACAGGAATTGAACGAACGAAAATCTCTGCTAAAGATAAGGTAAATTAAATGGATCCTTAATTCCCACCCAAAGCAATTTCTTCTTCTTCGAATTCTGTTTCAATCTTGCTCGAATAACTTTACGAAAAATTTATGTCTTGCTCTCGCGTTACAGACGATTCGACGGTAGCTACCGCCTAGTTTGCTCCGACGGATGGAACGAAGAGTACAGCGACTCTTACTGTCGAGCTTTAGGGTTCTCCGGCTCGGAGACAACGGAATTCTTGGACTGGGATAGAAGCCAGAAGATTTTGAGACTGATATCGAATTCGCGTTCCGATATGCCGCTAGTCAAGAATTTAGAACCCGTGGAGTTCTGCATCTCCGAGAAAGCCGTTCAACTCTCCTGCCAAGAATTTTCTTGCGGTACCCATTACGGGGAAGGGCCCACTGCCAGGTTGGTCGGTGGCACGCCGGCCAGCGAAGGACAATGGTCCAGCGTGGTTCTGCTGAAGGAAACGAAGTACGGTGCTGCTTGTACGGCGAGCGTGCTGGGACCCATGCACGTGCTCGCAAGTTACTCTTGTATACACAGGTAATTAGTAATTTTCACGCGATGAAAAATATTCCGAGGAATTGTTTTTTCACCGAACTGTCTTCTAACGATAGGCACAAACAAAGCAACGGCTGGCAGCTGTTCACCGGTGAAAATCAACTGAAAGCTCATCAGGTGAAGAGCATCATTCCTTATCCCCAAGTGAAATACAATCAATTCTTGTACGACAACGACATCGCGTTAATCGAACTGGCCAAGCCGTTGACTTTCTCAAGAAACGTCAGCGCTGTTTGCCTGCCGAAACAACCGTTCCAGGTATGTACTGTTTCGTTGATAACTTGACAAATATCGAAGATTCCGATTTACACTTGGTTCTCTTGGAATTTTAGCCAGGCCAGATTTGTGTTATGGTGGGATGGGGATTCCCTGTGAACGGTGAGGTAGATCTGCAAAAATATCTCAAGTTTCTGCCGTTGCCTACTCGTGACTTGGACGAGTGTAACGCGACGAGTCACTACGCAGGAATCATCACGAAGGACAATATTTGTGCTGGGTTTACCGATACGGATAAAGGACCTTGTTATGTAAGTTTCCTTAAATTCTCGTTCTCGTTCGATCCTCTTGTTTCATTATCAGCTGATTTAATTGATATCGTTCCTTTCAGAACGACGAAGGGGCGCCTTTAATGTGCTTCAGCGAGTCCGGCGGTGGTTCCGGAAGATGGGAAATCCAGGGTCTACTTAGTCACCATAGCAGATGCTCAAGGGGTCATCCAGCAATTTACTCGAGCGTGGAACCCACGCTGTCTTGGCTGCGACAGTCTGTGCCCGCTTTACAAATGCAAAGTTAAAAAAAAGTCGGGCGGTGTCATACTTTCGTCGCGAAAGCTACTACACGAAATGAATTTGAATCACGAACGCGTATTGAAATTTACGTTGCACAACAAATTCGGGGGGAAAAGGAACTGAAGGTGTTGAATTTCGAAGTTCCTCTATAAAAAAAAAATATAGTTCGGAGGAAAACCAACGGGAAAAAGATGTACTTAATTTGTTCTTTCTTTTTACGATAAAAATCCGTCTACAATTTCAAACAGTATGTTCCTATTTATGAATGCGAAGAATGCGCTCGACGGATAGCACTGAATGGCCATAATTCGATTTCTACACAAAAAAAAAAAAGAAAGAGATGTAAATGATTCTTCTTTTTTTTTCTATGTTATTGACTAATGGGTAGGATATTTACAATATTTTGTGGTAGGAATGACAGTGGTACACATAATTGGCAACACGATACTTATTTACAATTAAGAAATTTGTAAATACTGTATAAAGTGACTGTTTAATACGATTAACATTGTAAGAGATTTTTTACAACTTTAGCGAATTGGGTCTCTTCGACTTAGGAAGGATACTGAACATTTTGTTGAATACTAAACAGTTTGGAAATTCAACTTCTATTGGGCTTGTTGATCTTCTGATAGCGACCGAGTTTTATGCAGTGTCTCTCTGACGTTGTAGCATACTACTGGAGTGGTACTAGCAATAATAAAGCATTGTTGATTGAACTCTGTGACTATATAGAAATCGACAAGAACAGAAAAAGTATTTATTGCCAATCTGAGAGACCGTCATATGAAATACACCCATACTCGTTTAGAAGTTTGTCTCAGAAATCCTGTAGAAAGGATTTCTGGCACGAACAGCGGATTAGGATATGAAATAGATAGGATAAATGTATATAATATATAAGTATTTTAATGAAATACATTGTTACGAAGAGATACAATAATAAAATATGTTCATGTATGCATAGTCACTGATGAATGCGTAAGTATTTTTATATATTAAGGATAAAGAATAAATGTATTTTAAATGAATTCAACGCCTCTTTTATTTTCAATATAATACATTAAATAACTTTATTAATAAAATCACAAATTAATTTTCCTTATCTACTTTTTTTTTTACCATACTTAATTCTGCTGCTGTTACTGCCGCATCTATAGTAATGAACGACTTGGTAATGCTAGTTATTACTTCGTTGTACTTGGAAAAAACTTCATTTATGTGACTGTTCAGATCTTGATTATTTTCGTGTATTTTCAGATACGACAGGTTCAAGTCGTTCAGTTTTTTAGATAATTCTGGTACATCTCTTATTTTATCTGTTTCTAGTACAGGCATCAACTCTTGCATCTGATGTAACATATCACAGTTCTGTTTAATTTCCGGTGCCATTGTGAGCAGTAACTGTAGCTTGGCTTCTATAGGTAACTCTGTACTGTCGGCCACTGGATCTAAGTAACGATTCAATTCTGGTAATCGCTGTATTAGCATGTTAGCATGTTTACGTCCCGACATGGCGGACGAGACCAATGTATTCACATCTAGAAGACTATGAATCACAGGATTCTCTGGCGGTGTACCGTTATTTCCACTTGCCTCTTTCAATCCGAACACACACTTCTCCAACTCTGCTATTCTACTTTCTAGCAATTCAATAGTTGTCATTCTAAATGTTAAAAAAAAAATATAACAATTCACATTTGCATAACACGTTAAACGTTGCGTGCTTTTAATAACACACTAAATTTAGTAACACATAATATAAAAACTCAAGTATAAATTACTAAAGTAGTTCAAGTTGACATAACAATCGAGTCTCTGGCATACCTGTTATAAATCGCAATAAACATGATTGTACAATGTATATTACTTACGTGGGAGGATACAGATGCGGGGACGACAAAACTTGAACGCATATAATCAAAACGTATAAATATTACTCCTTATAAGAATACACGATTGTTTTAGAACACAGTATAGAAATTTTGACAGGAGGAACAAGGTTATAGTGTACTACTTTCGTTCTGACATTTTGTAAAATTCAATACGTTCCTATAGGCCGTTGCTAACTTCAGAGTAATAGTAAATGGCGGCAAATTGAAAACTAATATTACTAATAATATATCTATCATGTTGTTTTAAACGTTCCGCATTGAATTTAACCAGCAATCAAGACGAATATCATCTTAATCAATGATAGATTTAATCCTTATTTGGTATGTTTACAATAACAACATTGTGTACACACGGTCTTAATGAATCACGTTTTCGAACGTTTTGTTATGAGTCATGTTACAGTGATGAGCATTGCCACTGAACGCTACATTATTAAAAACTGTGTACTACAAAAATAGTTATAATTAGAATAACGTGTGTTAATTGTTTCCGTAGATATTCAATATTATTAAACAGTAAACACTGTATAGCTCGAGTCACGAAATTTTCTCTAAATCTCGTCTTGGTGAAACGAGAAAAATCGTCGCCCGAAATAGATGCGGCAAGAGAGCTTGCACAGGCACACGGTGATATTTACACCGGGCGAGACTCCGTAAGTTTACACTTTTAAATAAACTTTGTTGGCCCTTCTTCTCTTACCTACTTAAGAAACTGTTACAAAACGAATCTATTATTGTAAAGTAAAAAGCAATTAGAAGTTTCATTCAAAGTCTGTCATCATTATCAAGCGAAGCGGAATATGTACATAAATGTATATCTTATCTGAATTTACATAACGCTTAGGCAACTGAAAGGCAGGAATTTATGGCAAATTCATTTTTTGTTTCGCTATTGCGAATAAGTTGAGAAAAAACGATAGCGTTCTTATGTCTTTCTGTAATTTCTATAAATGTTCACTGTATGCGTTAGTTTCCGTTACATAAAATATAATTACCGATTGTCCATGATCACCGGCCTCTATTACCACGCTCGAACTACTTAAAATCTATGTATAAACTAAAACTACGCATTTCTCCGCTACGACTTGTGCGAATCAGCATAGTAGTGGGAGTAACGGTTCGAGGGGGTGGGTTCGTGGGCAATCAGTTGCCCAGGCATGATTCGAATCATTTTTTCAATTGTTTCAATAGCCGTGAATGATTAATAAAAATATTAAACACGGCAATCGAAAGATCAAATTACTTACGGCAACGAAGTGTTATATTCTCAATTGGAATGAAACTTTCTAACGGTACGCAATGTCACGGATTTGCATTCTGCGCGACAGAGATACAAAATGTGGTTCTCTGTCTATTCATTTGCAAAGTATAAACTCGACACATAATTTTTCAAAAATAAATAGATGTCATGGCTAATGCGTGTAACATTAACTCTTTCGAAACTGAAAGAAGATCTTTCTATATACATACATCAGTTTATTTAAAATTCTATTCCGATACGTTCCTATTTTAACATTAACAGATGCAATCGTTGTTGTTACATCTTTGCCTTTTTCGAACGCTTATTGTCTCATAGACCTCACTTAAGGCATCAATTCAAATATTTTCAGAATACGACTTACACATGCCCTTTTGCCTTCGCGAGTCACAGAAACGCCAGACAATATCCGTAGAGTCGCATTGAGGGACGGTGGTGGGGACACGAAGTATCTGTCATGGCCGACGTCCGCTGGCAGCGTAGTTTTGGTGAGGCCGTGTCGGCGAACGGTGCACGGTGCGTCCAGTGGTGAAAAGAAAGATGGGGCAGAATAATGGGCAGACGGTCAAACGAAGAAGTCGTTAGCGATCTCTCGGTCCTTGTACAGGACGATTTATGCGAGAGGAACACGACGATGGAGTCACGAACACGGAGGACTCGGCTGCGCAGCGTTGTAGGAATATGTCTGTTCCTAGCGCTGACGAGCATCATTTATCTCGGGTATTTTTGCCCGGATCATGTGTGTGCACTGACAAATCGTGAGATCAAGGAGTCCGTAAGACTATCTGAAAGTCTGTCCGCTGGCCCTGGCTCCGGTCTGTCTTCCGTCTCCATCGAATTTGACAAAAATGGCCTGCTTTCGGTGCATCCTGCTTTTAGATTACAAAGCATCCAAGGAAGCCTTGGTTACGACGACGTGTTTACGAATGAAACCTTCCAGTTTGATATCAATGCACACGATGTCATCGTTTTTCTACATATTCAGAAGACTGGTAAGTAATAACTGCGCTCTTCGTCAAATAAGGACAGACAAATTTATTATTTAAACAATGACTTTTACGTGGTAAACGTAACATTGGTATAGCTCGTCGATGATTTCATAGAAAAATATTTTATTTCGATCGACTGTATATATTTACATAACTATTTCATTAAGAAAACAACATTTGTATTACTAGTGTGCAATGTTATTTCGTATTTGATTTTTAATTATTCCGTAATGAGATAATTTTACGTGACTCGAACATCAATGTTACTCTATCCGATTTTATGTTGTGATAGTTAATTGAATCTAAATTGTTAATGAATGTAAAGCTTGTATCTTAGATGATTACAGTCACTGTTGATAAGAAAAGGGCTCAAATGAATTTTGTCTTTTTTTCCAACAAAATTTTTGAGTCTATTTAAATATAGTTATCTTTCTTAAAATACTGATGAAAATTTTAATTTTTTAAGTATTATCATTTATTATGTTTATAAAGCTCTAAATTATTTTATGATGGTATAAACTCTAAGTATAGGTTGTTTTTATCATATAAAAATACAGCAATGTTGTAATAAGCTAGTTAGTCGGCAAACACATATTTTCTCTTAACTTATTTAAACATAGATTTCTTTGGCTGAACACCTGCCAATCCTATAACTTAGTAAAAAAGACGAAATCACATACTTTCTGACCAATGTACAACTGAATCTTTGCATTATTCATCAGGCACTGTGAGACCTGTAGACCCTATGTTAGGAGGGACAAAGAACAATTCAGGGATGTTGTCTTGCTTAATATGCTATGCATGCATATGCCTGTTTCCTTCTTATTCTCTAAGTACAAGCTTCTTATAATCTTCTCATCATCGTGATGCGTATCGGCAGTGGACAAAACTTGTAAAAACTTGTCTAATGCACCAGTTACCACACTAGTAATTATCTGAAATTTGCATATGCGTCATAGACATCTGGCAAACATGACATTAAACAACTACTAGTAAAAAAAAATTCTCTGTAGAAATGTCTGTCACACGTTGCATAGACGGTTTCATAATTTCATATTTTCAGGGGGAACTTTATTTGGAAAACATTTAGTCAGAGACCTGGATCTGCAGAGACCATGCTCTTGTCAAAGAAGGCGCAAACGTTGTTTTTGTTTCCGTCCAAATCGTAATGAAAACTGGCTTTTTTCGCGGTATTCCACTGGTTGGAAATGTGGTTTGCACGCAGATTGGACTGAATTGACCAGCTGTGTAGACACTGAATTGAACAAAATTGAAGGGGAAGGAATAAAACGTAGATACTTTTATATAACTATTATAAGAGACCCTGTTGCACGATATCTGTCTGAGTTCAGACATGTGCAAAGGGGTGCAACATGGAGAGGCGCGCGCCACTGGTGTGGAGGAAGCCAGGCGAATATACCGCAATGTTACCCTGGATCCAGTTGGCAGGGAGTCTCTCTGGAACAGGTAATGTTATTATGCAATTTCTAACACTATTTAGTAATTTAAATATATTACTGTCACTTAGTATGTTCATAAAATCAGAACAGAACCTTCTTTCGTGAGTACAGTATTATGTAAATTATCTCTACAGGGCTTTCAGATTTAGAAACACATTAAGATAAGCATTTTCCCTTATCTCAAAAATTCCTCTCTTCCTTCTCCATATAGATGTAACTATTAATCAGAAGAACAGTTGTTGTATTGGACAGAAATTATAATTTCAAAAGAGTTATTGAAAATAGTATAATACATTTTGTATGTCTGGAAATAGAAACATATTATTTATAATAGTGTTAATACAAATCATTTTGATGACCTATCTTGTTTATGTAGTTTATGGCGTGTCCATATAATTTGGCAAGCAACCGCCAGACCAGAATGTTGGCTGATCTATCAATTGTTGGTTGTTACAATTCTACACTCAGCAGCTTGGAAAGAGATCGGCTCATGTTGGCTAGTGCTAAACACAATTTGCAATTCATGCCTTTCTTCATGTTGACAGAATACCAAAAAGTAAGAACACCTTTTTTTTGGTAATGTTTTGAACTAACATATTCGCACGTCATTTTATTGTCTTTTATTAATGCAATGTTTTTGAACTGTTTTTAAAGAATTTCAATTCACTAATGAGTTAAAAGCATGCAATATTTTAAAACCAGAGTTTTTTTATTTGTTTTGTATGTTTTTCAATATTTTTTTACGTTCAAAATTCTTATCCACACTCGACCTTATTTTTGAACACGCTTGCGCCAGCTGTATAAACATGGTTTACAATACACTAGAAAATCATCTGTTAGCAAGTAGCTCTTGATGTAAATATTTATCTTATCCACCATACGCGGACGATGAGTATCCCGTAAACATCCCGCTTCTTTGGACGTTTAAGTAATATATAAAATGCTCCGGTATTACTTTACCAATACTAAACATTTTAAGTTGGCTAACATAACATTTGTAATCCACAATCTTGCTTATAAAACACAAGCTACATATTCTGATCGGGCTGTGGGATTTTAATTAATTCTTTAACAGTTCGTCTTATTCCCGACTAGTTCAGTTTGAAATCTGGATGAACATTGTTGCTTCCATCGTAAATATTTAAAACTTTGTAACAAGAATAATAAGAATTAAGGTTTTAAAAATTGGCGGCCATTGATGCCGACGCTTACCTTAACGTTTCCATGTTCCGAAATCGGATTCGATGCGCAACGGCTTTTGAAACTGCACGCTTGACATTTTTACAACCGCTTTAAATTTAACCCTTATCATTTGCCAAATGACAGAATAAAAGTATTCAGAGCGGTTTGCGTTAATAATTTAATTAGCGTTCATCGATGTAGTTTATTCCTTCTATAAAGATGTATGTTTATTATTAAAAAAAACATCTCTACTGAACTTCGACATTTTTTAAAACTGGTGATGGATTAGATCAATGTTCTTCATTTCTTTTAAATAATTAATTTATTATATATATTTTGTATTTTCTAAAATATGTGTTTACAAGAATTTACTTTTGAATGAGCATGATGTCTGATCGTATTAGATAGTAGGGAAAAAATTTTCCATTAAAAATAATTGTTATTACTGGAATTATTGCACATTGTGAATATATTCTGTTATTTTATAATAAAATTAAATTTATTATATAAATTTCATTGTTTAATATCGACTAGGTGGGACAGTATTCTTTTGAAGAAACATTCGGAATGAGATTTGCTGTTGCATTCGAACAACACAATGCAACATTAAGCGCTGCTACCATGGCTACCCTCACTTCAGAACAATTAGATGCTGTGCGTAGGCTTAACAGATTGGATCTAGAACTTTATGATTTTGCGAAGAATCTTGCATTTCAAAGATTCAAAAGGCTTAGAGATCGTGATCCATATTTTGTACAACGATTTCAACATCTTGGTGAGCTACCTTCTAGACAAAGTGCAACAGAATTCAATTGGGATTCTGTAATTGAAGATACTACAGACATTGAATGATTTGTAAGTATGTTATAAATAGACACTATCGATGCTTTGCATTCATAGCTAAGCGAAATAAGGTTGCTCTGAGTCTGAGCATCTCAGGGAATCATCCTTGAAAGAAAATGTATGTAGGATTATCATGTGCAGACGACTGCATGTAACTTACCAAAAGTGTTATAGAAATTAACTTGGATAAGACCAAAGAGAGCTCGGAGGATTCTAATGTGAATCCTCTTCGAATAGCTATATCTGAAAGATATATGTATGTGAAGGAATGACACAAATTTTTCATGATTTTTATAATATTCATAAATTTTCTATGTAAAGTTCTTCCATATGATGCAACTTTGATTACAATACTATATTTAAGCTTCAAATTTGTTAATATCATAATTTCTTATGCAACAATAATTTTTTAAGTCAGACTCTTCTTTATATACTTCGAAACATCAATTCAGAGGTCTAGTATTATAATTCAAGTACTTATTTCATTATTAAAAAAATATATAAATTGAAGGAACCTTAACGTACTTCCGCGACCATTAGAATCTTTAATATATTAATTAATACGTATCATTTTATTCACATTCGCTGTAATATTTCAAACGTGATATATTTCTATGCTTCTAGAAGTGAGATTATTAATGTAAATTATAAATGAAAGTTACATTAAAAATAGAGAAATTTATTTTTGTTATAAACGAAACGAATTGTATTGGCTTTTTAATTTTTATTATATATTTTAGTAATTCTTTTTTAAATTAAGGGAAAACCTTATTTAGAAACCAATCGTTTAAATTATAAAAATATATCAAAAAATATGTTACATTAGAAATTTTTCATTAATTTTCATATGAACTTTCTAAAAAATGCTCCACTTTGCTAATTCATTTCCGAACTGCTAGAAAATAATGATGAGTAAGAAATTAATTCTCCGTTGACCTTCAAATGATATGTAAGACTTGTCGATGCTACGGATGTCAACGTGGTTGAGAACCCCTGGACGATCACAGTTCTATATTCCTAACTGGTACATTACGGAGATAATAAACTTAATACAATGCGCGGCATATATAAAAATTTCTATTTATAGTAATTTTCAATGGAAGAATAAATGTTACAAATTAATTTTGTAAATATATCTAAAAGTATATATTTTTTAATAGAATTATTTGCAGTGTTATTTAAACAAAGTGGTATTAGGTTTAATAAAAGCGATCTGTACAGTTTAAACGATAAACCGTTCATGTAATGTTTGAATGAATGATCATATCTTGGATAAATATGTCTAAGATTAGATGATAACTGCTAATCATTTAACAATGTAAACTGTTCATGGTCATCCTACTTAAGTCCATACTACATGTGTATATTTTATTAAATTCATCAAGCCTTTAAATAATTCTATTATACGGAGATATTAAGACATCAGATTTACAATTTTTGTAGTCTTCTTTTTGGAATTAATCAACTTACATTCGCTATATCACGTGAAAAATAAGTTATTTAAGAATATTATATAGTTGTTTAATGCATTAGAGTTGCATGTGCAATAAGACTTTATGGGTTACCATTATAAATATTTCATATCATCCAGTCATGACGTAAATGTAATATGTCCTACATATGCTATATATTATATATATATATATCTAACTAGTTTTAGTATTAAATCTTGCAAGACGAAATTGCAAATGCTCTCTTTAATATCTTATTCGTCTTTTATATGATTATCATGTATTTTAATTTGTATCACAAGTGAGTGCCATGAATCACATAGAAAAAATTGATCTGTTTTTTTTTTTTAAATATTTGCCATATAACGAACTATTTGTATTAATATAAATATCTATAAATGTTTTCTAGCTGAGGTTTTAGAAACTACGATTGATCTTGGCCTATGTTACATAACTAGTTGTTGATTTCTAGACAGTGATTGTAAACAGTTAATATCTACTGGCATTTCCCGGAATTAATGGAAGCCATATCAGTTTCTACATATGTGTTTTGCTTTCAATGACTAGTATGATCCCTTTAAAATGTGCAAAGCTATAAGCAAAAAATTAACTTAAAACTGCTATCATGTACAGATCAACAACTTGTGAACAATCTATTTGTTAGCTGTACACATAATATTAAGCATGTAAAATTATTAGCGATAATGATCATTTAAAAATAATGTTAAGGACCAAAGATTTAATAAGTGTTAACAAAGGTGCAGAGAGCTTGTCACAAGCAAATTGTATAAAAAAAAAACCTTTTATATGTTCTTAAATAAAGCGATTGTTATAATTGCGATTTATATGGGAAAGTGTGTTACACATGTTTCCATTAAACATATAGGTACAATAATTACAATAATTAGAGGTATCCACTTGGACCGAACGTGAATGATTTTCGGAGAAATTAATACACTGATGCATACTTTTAATAATATAATGCTATTTTTGCGTATCTATCTCTATGATGCATCACATTCTCGTAATTAATCAGAAATAATGGAACTAAATCACACAGGGTGTGCAGTATTTTGAAATACATAGATGCAACATAATTAGAGATACCATTAACTATTTTAACAATGTCTTAGGTTTTAATAACTGCTATGTTTCTCTGCCACTTTTTTATTCTGCGTGTTGGTGTGATTAGTGGGTTATGTATGCAAGAGAACGATTGTAACCATTGTAAACAATGATACAGTTTATTAGAGTGTCTGTGTTATCAACATTGTAAAAATGTGCACATACTCATTGGTTTGGTGTGAATGAGCGATTAGCTTAAATGTGTACAATATCAAGCTCTTAGCACGGGATTCATTTATATAAAAGAAAATGAAAACAAAAAGCCATGACACTAGCCTAATAAAGCAATATATAGGCCTAAGCCGTTGGTACCTTATGTAAACCAGTGTACATACCATACCATTAATTCTTTAAGGAACAATAAATTGTTGTGTATACAATATTATATACAATCTTATACAGACATATATAAATACATAAAAAAATATATATATATATTATATATAAAAATATTATATGTAAGTTGTACACACATATTTAAAATTATGTTATTTGATTATTAAATAATTATACAAGAAAAGTATTAAGTTATTTTTATAAATATAAAATTTAGTGAAATATTAACCCAGGTTAGGCAACAGTTCTTTTTTACAGTACAGTTTTAGCTTATTAGTCTTAATCTTTTTGAATATTGTCTTAAAGGTATTATTTAAAAAAAAAAATGAGATATAAATTAAGATGTTTATTTTGCAATTGCTAATTAAATATATTTATACATTATTATTAAAAGAATTTGTTCTTCATAGAATTATATCTTAAGACTTTCTGTTAAGATTAGAATAATTTCCCACTTTGTTCTTTCTGTTACATTATTAATAGGATGGACATATAACATTTTGATGTTTCAGATCAATAAAGGGATTAACTTTGTAATGTCAGTTCATTTTGCTAAAGCAACGATTGCTCTAACATGATTTTCTCAAAACCGGCAGGTGATTGATGGAAAAAGTTATCCACAATTAAATCTAGAATGGCCCCATCATCCACTATAAAGAAAGATTATAAGTTATGCATTAAAATACTCGCAAATCAGAAATTGTGTAATGTATAATATATTACCATAAAGTATTGGATACACAGTTCCTTTTATCCCTATTATAGGAGTTTCCGTAGTTTTTCCATTTATGTAGAAATTAAGTTCTATATGGTCGTAAGATATACCCTAACAATTAAAAAGAAATATTATCAAATGAAGTTGTCGTTATAATTTCCTACTTACTATAATATCTCCTTCTTGAACTAGAGTCTGAATTTTATGTAATTCTTGTTGATTATGCCTTATAATGCCATCAGAATTAAGGGCCCAACTTTCTGCATCGTTCCCACCAATGGCAATATTTAGATCCGTTGATTTCGTGGCTAGTCCAACTGCCCATATACCACTTTGTTGTATTTTAACTTCAAAATAGCTCTTACTTTGAACAAGAGGAGCATTTGTTAAGGCACCACCACAACCACACACTCTTAGACCATCTTTTACTATCACAACTTCATGTCCTGTATGAATATAATACGAGTTCTATTTACACAAATTAGATGCAAAACAATTACTAAAAAAATTACTATTGTTACAAATTTCACATCCTATCTACGCAAACGGATAATTTATGCAAATTTCGTGATGTAAAACGGTTACCATTTCAAAATACTGTAAACTGCTATTTCGATTACAACATATTATTACATATTAAAATTACCCATATGAGATGTATCTAAAGCTATAGGATTCGGATGTTCCTTTGATGTTTGAGATTCGGCGAAACCAAGGCCGTCAAAACAATTTCTCAGACAGCAAAACATCATTCTTGTTGTTTCCTTTTAGTTCGTTCAAACAAGCCGATGCGGCATCATGTCAGTTCGAGGAGAAAAATGTCTTCTTTTTCTCCTGTAAAAAAAGAAACCACAGACGCGTCTGAATTTTTGCTTCTCTATTAGAGAAAACTTAGTCACTACACAACTCCTAGATATGATAACAGCTTGATGCTACGTACATTTCAACGATGATACAAATTTCGATGTGTGAGTGAACTACACATGTATGCACATATCATAGAAAATGGCTTCCTTCCAAATCTGTCGAATCAATATTAAAAATTGAAAAATGCCAAGCAATTGTAGTGCGTTTTCTAATAAATTTTATATTGAAAATAAGCTCTCTTAAATAAATATATATGTAATCTATAGTGTTTATTTCAATGAATAGATTTAAGGTTATGTTTTGTCGACAGTGTTTTGAGGTTAGAAGAAATGTACGTACTCTAGTACATAGAAATTAAAAACTAAATATATGCGAAAGTATGAATTAACGTAAAACGTGGATTATAAAATATTAGACGGGTAAAAAGTAAAATTACTTTATTTAGTACCAAAGTGGTTATTTATTTGCTTATTTTATACAAGAGATATTTATATCCGACTGGGATACATCATCTGTAACAGAAAAGAATATAGATATTTAGTTTAGATGTTGTACGATAATCTCTGTAAATTATATTAAACATTTCATTCTATATTGTGTAACGTACAATCCTGATACGGTGACCCATAGCTTTAGCTGGCAGATTTCTCTTAAATTTAGCTCGTACCGAACCACTGGTACCATGAGGTCGGGTTACTTTGCCCCAAATAGCCCTGACTTTTGTTTTTCTGCCCTTCTTGCCGGGAACAGGTGTCTTATTCTTTGCCTGCAATGGAAAATCACAATTGAGACACACAGTTGTTACAATATCTATTTGAAAAATTCATGTGAAGAATAAGTTACGGGTGTTTCAAAAAGAAAGTTAACTATATTAAGGAAATAAGATAAAAGTACGATAAATTACCTTATATACATAAACGCATCGTTTTCCTACGTAAAAGTCCGAGTCACGTATACTTTTTGCCCCATCGACTTTAAGTAGTGCTGTGTGTTCATGTTGATTGCGAAGCCCACGCTTGTAGCCTGTGAAAATGGCTTTCGCATAAAGACGCCCGTGCCTTTTGAAGGGCCTACTTTTCAATGCAGGAGGTTCCACCGGAGTCTCCTTTGGCTTAGTCGCTTTTGTTTTAGTTTTTGCTTCGGACAGCGAGACTGCCATTTCTAAAATAAACAAAATGGGTCAGTCTTTTTTTAATACACCATACCGTATGTTGATTTCGGACGTCACGGAAGCATGGTAGCAACAATAAATTTCAAACAGCACGGATAATGTTATTGTACTCGTAAAATAGTTGGCAGAACTTTTTGGTTATGTCAAACTGATGTTCCAATTGTGACAGAAAACGAAGCGAGATACCACTTTGACAACGAAACGAAATGTTTACTGTTCGGTATTTTTCCTAGATTCGCACAAACATTGAAAATATATCATATAAGAAATTTATGATAAAGTACACGTTCTTGTTGTTATGCTACGGATCGCCGTGTGAAAGACAGGCTCCCGTAATCCGTTCGGATCAATGAAAAAATCGAGAAATTCCGTAATGAAAACGTTTACGTGATATCGCAGGACAATTATGGACAATCCGAGACTATTATTATTGTATCGATTCAATTATTTTAACATATTTTAAACAATAAATACGGGGATCAGACACCGTAACACGTACCGGATGTGTATCGCGAACTAAAAGAAACAGGAAACCTTAGCCCCCTTACGGTAGAGGCTTCAAGCATCCAATGCGATAATGCAGAGAACGATTTGACCGATCGTGAATTTCAGAAAAAACTTCTAAACGTTTCGTACAGATAGCGCTGGATGTTCCATTCTTAAAAAATTAATAGCACGTTTCTCCGATTACTCGAATTGTAATTTAAAAAATAAGAACTCACGTAATTTGGGACTAAAATTAATAGAAATTTATTTTACGTCGAAGAATTTTTCCTGTTAACAATCATAGTCTGCGAAACAAGTGCAAACGGGTCTATAGCTTGTAACGAGTTCTCTGCGCGGAAAAGCTGTAAAACGGGCAGCGATTCTTTTCGTCGCGACAAAGAAAACATTGTGTCCGCTGGTCGTCGTTGCAGATGTCTCGGCAGCTTTTATGCTGTCTCTGGCGATGAGAGTTCTCGCAATTTCCGTGTTTTTCGTTGAACTCGCGCCGCTTTGCCAAGCACAAAGCGAAAATGAGATATTATCGTTGAGTGCCGTACGCTCGCATTTTTCTACGCGATTAAAGTCGAGCGTATTGTGTACATTTCAAACAACCATAGCTTTTGTCTTACGGAATTAGCACGTATCCATACATTGCACAGCCGTTTCTTTCGCAGGCGATACGAAACATTTAAGTACGAGAAGAAAGTAACTGAGCCGTTTATTTCGGCCCAAGTCCGTTTATACTTAAATCGAGATATTTAAGGGTTTGTAAAATATATGTACAGGAAACTAACGAGTTGCACTGCTTAACCTCTTAGACACGACGCGTCGCTATAGTGGCTTTCGTGAATGTTTCGAGCTTTAATCAATTGTGTTATTAGTTATTAAAGTAAACGATTAAAGTGAAAGTGTATATGTACAATACACCAAGAAAAGAATATATATATAGCTAATACTAGATATGACTATACCAAAAAATATAAAATGGTAATTTGGTAATAAAAAATGTTATTCGCACTAAATCCAGCCGTGCCTAAGAGGTTAAGTGTGTCTAAAGGAGTTCTTATTCAAACAAAGGCAATTATTAAGTGAATAGTATGCGTTTTCTTATCAAAAATGGAGTTGGGCCAATTTTAAAATTAACAATCAGGTTCGTTATAAAATTTGAAGGAGCCCAGATCCATTCAACATAATGTAAAATGCCACTGGAGAATGACGGAACAAGCGAGACAGCTCTATTATAATTTATGGCGCGCGTTGTACAATCATTTGCGTAACTAGGATCTTCGTCTGGAGGGACGTGTCCCTTGACTTTTGCCCATAATGCTCCCTGTCACCTGTCAGGGATCTCTATGTGCCCACTGTGCATGTGTACTTTATAGACCGTACGAGGATCGCGCACTGTAATGTAACGCACTTAACAATAATTATTGCTACATTTATTTAATACTAAAATTAAGAACAGAAAAATGTATACCTAATTCTCAGAAACAAAATATAAAATACAGAATAGAAAATCGTTTCCGGTTAATTCAGAATTTAATCGATCGAATGTATATTCTATTGTATTATTCGTATTTATGTAGTTGCACGCATATCGCGCGCATGTTACGTCACAAGACGTAGACAGATGTGACAGGTTGTGTTACAGATCAGTACATAAATGTTGATCTGTCACGCGTGAAACGAGCTCCGATACTTTTATTTTTCTGTATAAAAAAAA
>NW_027589814.1:54891-59577 GCF_028453695.1 Augochlora pura
AGATAAAAATCAATTAAAAAATTTCCTTATTTCATGGATTTTATTCTGACGAATTTCCTTTTTGTAAATTTTAGTTGAAAGACTCGAAGCTGAATCTGCAGGCGCTGGATGATTTCATCAAGACCGCGCATTCGAAGACGCCAGAGAATATACCTGTCCTGCAAAAAGCCTCGGCAGAGTGCGTGGAGAAAGGTGAGTCGACGAACAAAAGATTCGATAATGAAAATATAAATTGTACAATGATTCCTCGTTTGTTGCAGTAAAATCTATTGCCGACGAATGCAAGATGGCGTACTCTTACGTGAAATGCTTCATGGACAAGCATTGAGCCAATTTTAACCCTTTGCACTCCGAACGATTTTGGACATTGGCTACCAGCTACTCAGCGGCACTTTACGGCAGAAACAAACATTTACAAACCCCCGTATTATTTATTATAATTTTGGAACTAAGTAACGTATTATAATGATATTGGTCTTATATGAATTGGTTGAGATCGAGGAATGTAAATTTGCAAAAAAATCAATATATTATTGTTTATAATTTTGTACAGTATGATAAATTTTGAAACACTCCCCAATATGCATTGTAGGCTCATTAGTGCATGTTTGACAATAATAATTTATTTGACGCCTGCCACCAGATGTTTTCCTGTTAGAACAATATTATTAACAATATTAACAATATTATACATAAACAATATTATATTATTTGTTGTCTAATCTATTGTCCGCAGAAGATGTGGATGGACGCGTTCTGGATACGCGAAAATCGCCCCACAATTGGTCAATTAGTGTTTTGACAAACTTGTGGTGTGTCATTGGCGTTTCATTATTTGTTTGTTTTGTTTGTTTATCCACTAAGCAAAGAATCACTTCTCCGATTTTCTCACTCTTTAGTTCTTATGTGTACTGCTCGAAGTTTCAGACTGAGCTCAGCTTTGAAAATCTTTTCCTCCAGATTTAGACTTGTTTATTTATAATATATATTTATATATATATTTATTTATAACTCTCACTATACAGTGCGTGCTATATTCGCATGCCGACCTTTTTTCTACAAACTCTCCTTATCGCTCTTTTCAAGTGGTGTTGACAAGTGCTCGGACCGTCGTGAGCACGCCTCTCACGATCTCGTCAGACACAAAACCCGCTTACAGTTTTTGTTTATACTTAGTAATTTTACAATATTTTAATTTGATTTCTTGTGCCATTTCAAAAGGAAACTTCAGACAAACATGCGTGTCTCAAAAAGTTGCGCTGAAATAACTCAATTCCCCGTAATCACTAATAAACTTGAATGTCCCCTGAGAGGGGACAGCTGAGTGGTATGCTAGAATTTCGATGTCCCCTGAGAGGGGACAGCGGAGTGCAAAGGGTTAAGTATTAGCTTGTAAGAAGACAATGTCAGATTTCCGCGTTCTACTTCGTGTATAACTCGGTTCGAAAAGAAGACGCGGTGTTTTGTTAATTAAATACAAAAATATCGTGACAACAGATTTTATAGACTCAAAAGTGCAATTTGTAACCCTATTAACACATATTCATCCGGCAATTTTTTCCACCGCTATTCAACAATATTCAATGCCATAACATTGTTGAACAATTAACACATATTCGTCTTGTAATTTTTCATTAACAAAAATAATTTCTTAATTAACAAAATGCTAGTATTTCTCCATACTATCTTTGGAAGTGATATGGTCTATATAAAGACTACGTAACTTGTTAAAAATCATATATTTTTCAGTAATAATTACAATTATACTCTAGTTAATATAATAAATATTTTTGATTAAAATTATCTCTGTTTGGTGAAAATTTAATTTACTTAGAATTAAAAGACAAATCAATTATATAAACGTCGAATTTTCGATATTCAAATATTGGTTATTGTTTTACAAATGACGAATACTCGTTACCTGAGCAAATATGTGTTAACGTATCACTGATTAGAACTTTAAGCGACGACATCACGGAAGTGAAAATACGCGGCATTCTTCCGCGTTGCCGCGGCAGACACGGCATTAATGTTATTCCCCGGGGAAATAATCTAGTTCTTCATCCGTGTGAAGCGTGAAGGAGAAGCACAGATTAACGCGTGGAAAAACATGGTGCCGCGTTAAAAGGAAGCGCCCGCCGCACTTTGCAGACGTGTACATTTTGCTCAGATAAGTTTGTTTACTGCTCCGACGACGGCGGCCGCGGCTTGTAACACAGCGGCGACGTTTCTTATCCGCGCGAATTTTGCCTGTTTTCAGCCACAGCGTTTCTTGCCAAAATACTCTCCGGGTCTAGAATTGAATGAATTTCAACCGAGAGTTGAACCGCGCCGTGCACGGTGCCGGATTTTCCTGGCTCGAAGGAATATCGGGGTCAGAATCGAGTTTGTTAACTGATACCATTTCATTTTCTGCCTCTGTAACTGAAGCTGCGTTTTCACCGCAAATTGCGATCCTTTATATTTAATTTTCTTTAAGCTATTATACTTTTTGCAGTCGCAGGGTTATTTATACAGGGTTCGATAGAATTGAAAAAGTTCGGAGAAATTAAAAATGATATAGAGGATTAAAAATGATATGGAGGATTAAAAACATTTGGAAAAAGACTTCTGGAAAATTCAAGACTTATTTTGTTTTATTATATTTACTTATTAACATAATACAAAATAAATCGTCAATTTATTTACGGCAGCCATTAATTATTATGGTACGCCGTTAGATTAATAATTTGTTTGTAATAATTGTCATGAAAATTTTGGTCAATCCCATAGATATCGTCGAAGTTGAATTATTAAAAATTCCTGGATAATTTCGCGCACTTATCAAAGGAACGAATTTCAGTATTTTCAGCGAAACGACTGAATTAGGAAGCCGAGTTTATTAGGAAAGTTGTCCGAGTTGAGCACAGCTATTCGCAGATATATCGCGCAGATAATTATCACGGAAAGGCTATTGAAACCAACGGATTAACATTACGTAGCCCGTAAAAGGGAGTGGGTCTTTTTATTGCTCGTAGAAAGCTCGTTCCTTCATTGTAAGATCAATCTTTAATGTCTCGACAGTGATCATAACTTTGGATGTAGTTTGAAAATTATACCTATAGTTTCTCGTTCCTCTTGCTGGAAGAATAATTAAACAAAGGCATTGGTGCTGTAATAGTTCACCCATGCCGTAATTATAGTAACAGAAGTCGCAATTAAAATATGATCATCGACAAGAATTTCTGTTTTTACGAGCTAATAATAATTGTATGCTGACAATATTAATTATTTAATGCTCGCAGGGATGTAGCGATTAAATTAATTAATGGATTCGGTAACGATGGTTACGCTAAATTCACAAGCGAATACAGGGATAATTCGAGAAGATTTTAGGTTATGTTCCAGTGAATATTTTTCGACGCAATATAGCTTAAATTAAAGCGCAAAGTGTATACTTTGTAACGAGGTATAATAAATTAAAAATCGATTCTACAAGTCTTGGAACCCTAACCATCCCCCACGAGATGAAATGCCCCATCCTATAGCGATAATTCGATAAAATTGTAGGTTGTGTTCCCGTCAATCTTTCTCAACGCAATATAGCTCAAATTAAAGCTGAAAGGGTCTACTTTGCAACCATACATAATAAATTAAAACCAAATCGTAGAGAACATTTCTGCAGGTCCACGAACCCAACCCTTTCGCTCAGAACGATTTTCCCCATCTTACAGCGATAATTCGATGAAATTTGATTGTTACTCGGTTTTCATACGAAAGTACTGCTGAGGCGGCAACGAAACAAGGACAAACGACTTGCAACTTACCACAGGTTTTCAGGAGACTGTTCCGCCTTTATTTACGAGGTGAATATCACACATCACAATTTCGCCAATTACGCGCACGCGCCGCGGCGCTTCTATTTTACCGAATATTCTTCCGGCGTTCTCTGCTCTAATAAAAACGAAATTCGAGGTTAGGAGCAGAACGAAACGGAGACTTTCGACGACAGCGTTTAATTTTCCATTTGCTTCGCAATAATCTTATAATAATTCTTCTTATCTTTAATACCTAAGGGAGAACCGCGTTCTTTTATCCGAATTGCAATCGCTTCATCGCGTTCTTCCCATTCGCAAGTTGTAATCTTGCCAGACTTCGATAACGCCTTCATCTTTCCTCTCCTTAATTTCCTGATATTCGTTTTAGGGAAATTTGTTGATTTTCAATTTTAAGTGCGATAATATCAGTCGTGGGATATTTTAATGTATCTTCGTTATTTGGTCGCAGAATAATCATTTCAAATTCGAATCAAATCGACTCGAATTATAATTATAATGTTTCATCAATAAAATCGTTATTAAAATGTTAAGTAGGGAAATGATAGTGATCAAGTATAGTGATATTACTAAAACAAAATTTAGCTTTTCTAAGACGAGTAAAAACTATTTTCCAAAATTTGATCAACAACCTATACTACCTTTTGTTGCGGAGTGTATCTCGATTCGGCTAAATAGCTGTTTCTCCGTGCAGAACGCGGCCGCTATGTTACCGCGGTAATGCGATTATATATTGTCGGTTACGTTAACAGTGGGTTTATTAACCGCCCCCCCCCTCCCTCCATTGTCTCGGATTCAATGGGCATTCATTCGCCTATTCGATGAAAATAATTTCGATGTCGAATAAATCCACCTCGAGGAACCATCGTCT
>NW_027589814.1:59677-63050 GCF_028453695.1 Augochlora pura
CGAACGGATCTTAACGAAATTTCGGACGATCGCCGCGTGATCGGGGAACGCCGCCTCGCCTCTCTCCGTCCACACCCGTGGTGATGGAACGTCCAATCTGATCGCCGAAGACATCGCCGTGAAAGAAGAAGTTACACCGGCGGCTAAAATGGCGGATGCCGTTAACTTTAATCCAGGTGCATCTGCTTCTTAACACTTTGCGCTCGACTGGTGACTGTGAGGCACCATAAAATTGTCTCTAAATAATCTCTGTACCAACAAAATTTGTATTTAAACAATTTTTAAGGTTATGTAGTGTTGATGCGAATGACAAAAATCAATTACGTATGCATAAAATGCACTTTGCTGTATAAAATAAAATTTAGATTTCGCAGTTTTCCGGCATTTTTCCACCTCTAGCGGCTTTCTAAAATTTTGAAGAAAAATATGGCTTATTTTGGACATCGAGCCGCGTGTTATAGAATTTTTTCAGATTTTTTAGGTGCAAGCTGTGATTATCAAAAATCGAAAACCGAAAAGAAAAACTGAATTCTATTCCCAATTTTAGGAAAAATTAGTCTTTTATAAATTACGCTACGTAAATTTTTTTGAAAGGATCCATGGCCTGGATTCGTATTTTTAGAATATTTTATTGTCAATTCAATTTCTTCCGTCATAATTTCGCTATTATGGTCTTCAGAGTCCAAATCATCGTTTTCTTGTGTAACAAGTGTATTATACGTATAGGAAGAGTATTACGGGATCATAGGCTCACGCTAG
Source organism: Augochlora pura (assembly GCF_028453695.1). Taxonomy (NCBI): domain Eukaryota; kingdom Metazoa; phylum Arthropoda; class Insecta; order Hymenoptera; family Halictidae; genus Augochlora; species Augochlora pura. The sequence goes on from NW_027589814.1 coordinate 60,437, forward strand.
ATTGCAAGGAGCCGGCTCCCATTCGATTCATGGACTTGGATATATCAACCTAAACGATGTTGAATCTACGGATAATATCGTCGAGACTATTCATCTATGGACTTGTACATGCGGAGCTTCATGCGATTAACTGAAATGCTAACGTCAATAGAGATCCACCGTATGGAATTATACTTGCGATGCGCGACGCGAACCGAATACCGAGCGACGGGACGAAAAATCGAGGATCCTTGAAATTCTACAAGAATCACTGCCAACATTACCGCAACGCAAAAATATAAAATTCAATAATAACCTCTTGAATTTAATATGATTTTAATATGTCGATGGATTCGTTCAAAAATTCAGAAAAGAAAGTAAAATTATATAATTTTTTTGGATGGAATAACTTTTATAAAATTCCAACAAATGTCTCGAAATATTGTCAATATGATAGAACAAGTTATTCACCAAACAAGGTTGAAATAAATTTTTTAAAAATTGCGAAATAAAAAAAAATTGTTACCTCAATTTTTTTATCTGAATCTGGAATGAAAATTTAAACGTTTTGCACGTCTCTGTAATTTGTACACATGTTGAATAATATTAGGTTGGTGCATATGAAATGTCGGATTTTTAAGTGAGTATATAAAACCGTATATCTTTTTTCAAAAGTCGATAAGATATGGAGGAGGGTTGTTGTTGGTTGATATTTACGAGGGGCGCACGGAGGAGAGCTTCGTTCCAAGTAATTTGTATTTGGAAGGTTACTTGCGCCTCTCTCTCTCTCTCTCCTTTCGTTCTTTTAATCGTTGAACAGCGACGGCCGAGGACGAGCCACGGGCAAATTATACGCCAGCGCGAGCGTAACAGGGGGAAACGAATTTTCAAAATGTTTCCGCGGAAATCTGTCGGTTGACGATGAAAGCCATTATGCTTCTCCGCCGCGCGTATACACGCCACTTTTTACCCTCATTAATTAGTGTGGCCGACTCGGCAGCGTAGATTGGGTCGGGTAAATGTAATTGTCGGAGAAGAATAGGTAATAAAAATCTCTGAAACGCGGGTATTTCCTCTTCTACGAACATTGCCGTCGTTTCGAATTATGGCAAAAATCACCCTGGCGATTTTCGATAACATTGAATAGGAGAATAGGGTTGCGGAAACGATTTATGCGAGGAGACTAATCGCTGTGTTCTTAGTTCGTTTCTTCATAATTATTAATATTCATAAATTTGTTATTTTAAGCAAAAAAATTGTTGATTGGGAAGTCGATTGTTCAGTGGTTTATTTTCCCCGATGATACCATACGAACGTTTACTTTCGTCAAGGAAGGGGAAGACAAATATCATTTCTTATTTTGTTTTACGCGCATACAACGAGTCCGATAAACGCTTAAATCGTTTGCAAATTAATTGACAAATATGTACGCGCGTAATTCACATCCGCAGTTGAAAACTGCGCGGTCTGGAAATATATGGCCGCGTTAAATCGTTCACTGAAATTTATGTGACGTCTCGCGGAAAATTTGAAAAAAAAAATCAATATTTCACGCGGTCCGCTTCGACGATCGCGACGCGTCGCGAAAAGTTATAATGCGTAGGCGACTACGACAAAATGATGTAAGACTTTAATTTTTATTTTATTTTTATTTTACTGTAATTTTCTTTTCCTTTTATTGCAATTTTATTTTAATTTTAGTCGAAACATTATCATCCCCATTTTCTAATTAATTATTTCCCTTTACACGTAACAATATTCATTAATACGTTAATACTAAGTACGTAATAATAATAACCATTAATACGTTATTAATAAATTCCCTATGAAGTCGATGCCATAACTATTGCTAGCTTATTCACATAATTGAGCCGTCGCGACTAATAGTTTCGTTAAAAAAACACCGTTGTACATCCGCGCCGAAATATCCGCGAGTTTATTCTAATTAGCGTTACAGATTTAATTGCGCCATGTTACGCTTGTCACGTGTACGCATCAATCAACCACCCCCTCCTACCCAATATTAATCGCGCAATAATACGCGCTAATTTGAATTTACTGTTAATTAACGCCGGGGGTAACAGTCCCAGTTTACTATTCGCCGTAGATCAAACGTTTAGCGCTTATTAATTAAACGTTGCCACAATCGCGGCTTAGCTAGATATTTTGTAAATTGCGGCGGGATTACAGGGTGGCATGTTACACATTTGGTGTTACGCGTCTCCCCCACCACCCCCTACGTTCGCGCCGCGCTAAACTGAATTTTTCTATTCGCGCGCGTCGGATCACAGGCTGGGGAGTTGACAATACAATTAATTACACTTTTCGACGATATACAGGGTGTTCAAATTTTCCGGTTGGATGGCGTCAGCGTGTTCGACCGGCGGAAAAATAAGAAAAATAGGTCACGCGACCATTGTGGTCCGGGAATTCGGTGACACCATATGTCACGCTGAATATTGTTCAGTGACGTACTTTTTCTGCTTTTGTTTATGGCGTGTTCTTTTGTGAACGGAAATTCATATTTTTAGCGACGTCTGTGGAACGGAGATATTAATATTTTAATATTAAATTATTACATGCAGATGTTAATATTTTAATATTATATTATTAGATATAGATAATAATATTTTAT
>NW_027589814.1:63550-84337 GCF_028453695.1 Augochlora pura
ATATAATGTACGGGAGCCATGATTATCGCGAACAGAAATGATCGATACAAATATAAATGAGACTCTAGATTTCATTCCCAGGCTCCCGTTGCATTCTGATGGGAAAGGAAATTAGCTTCCTTATAACATATGCATACGCAATATCGTTCCATACTATTTCGTTGTTGCTGGACTAAAAACCGATTCGGCAAATTAAACAGGCTTCACGGACACGTGACTCGTCTTTCGAATCCACGTGTAACTGAACAATATCAATTTAAATAAAATTGCTACTGCCGGTTGAAAATAAATTCTTCGATGTTTCTAGGTTATGTCAACCTAAACGCTATTATTTCTTTCGAAGCAATACTCGGTCTTTTCCAAAGCAAAGCGTCAATTGCTGTTCAAGTAAAAAAATATGAAATAATAATTTCGGAAAATTAAAACAGAAAATTAAAATACAGAAAATTAGAACACAGAAAATGAAAAAATGTTAACAGTTTCATTCGAGGCCAAGTTATTTTCCACCAGAAATTCAGATCTTCCAATCACGCGGTCATTTAACAATTTCTCTTATACACTCGCGATGATCGCAATTTTCCTATACATTTATTTACGAAAATTGTTCCAATAATTCGCAGAACCCCGCTTAATTAAACTCCACGTGGCCTTAGTAATCCGAAAAAGAAAAGCAAATCCGCCGCTGAAGGGTATCCTCTCTAATTACGCTCTCCCCCGCCCGGCCCCCCGTGCCGCCGCGAAAGAAAAAGATCCCGTGAAGCAGAAGCTAAGCCCCGAAAGCCCCCCCCCCCCCCCCCCCCGGGCAACCGGTTTCGTTTTCGATTAACAGAAAGTAAGTTTTGGCACCGGGCTCGCCCTAAGCCGTGGAATTTATGCGAGGCGCGCGTTCCGCGGCTAACCAGAGAACGCTTTCACGCAGGCAAATTAGAGTATTCACGATCCCCCCACCCCTCTCATCCCTCCTCCCCCGGGCACGAGGCTTTGATGACAGGACAAGAGAGGAGAGCCGGGCAAAGCCGGCAATTACTCTTTGTCCGGAGAGGTATCGGTAAATAGATGCCGATGCCCCGCAACGACACGCACGGGACACCGCCTCCTTCCTTCCTTCCTACCTTTCTTTCCTATCTCTGTACCGCCGCGAGCCCGGTGATCGATGAACGTCGGAATCGTTTCTCACGCTGCCCCCCCCCCCCCCCTCCCCCCCGTGGAACTGATCGCGAGAGAAGAAAAAACTAGCTCCCCGCAGCTCGACACCTTGGGGGAGAAAAAAACTACTGGCCGTGGCACCCGTGGAGGAACTCCTCGGGAAAGGGACGTCGCCGTGACGTCCGTCCGTGACAGACGGATAGATAAGCAACTGCGCGCGTTAACGTCAATCTACCGTGACGGAAAGACTTTTTGTGGGACGCGAGGCGGGGAACTGCGGCATTTTATATTAATTACGATGGTAATAATGATAATAATTGTGAGGGATTTTTGAGAGGACGTGAACCGTGGTTTAAGTAAAGAAAACGATGATTAGTTTCACACACGCGAGATTTACTATATACATAACCTAACGGACACGTGCGTACGCTACGAGAGTCACGGTAAGAAGAGAGGCATCACGGTTTAGACAAAAGCATGCCGAGGCGCGTCGAAGGGGGGGCACCGATCAACCTTATGGCCGATTTCCAACAATAATAAAGGCAATAATAATAATTATAATAATATTATTAAACCTTGGCACTCGGCGCCATCATGGATGTTACCTACCAGCGGTTATAAACAATTATACTATTATATAGTATACGATATGTATATATAATATTGTTATAATAATATTCTGATTTATATGAATTTGTAGACATCGAGAAATAGTTGTAAATCGCTGATAAACTTTAATGTTTAGTCATATACTAGAATTACGATGTCCCCTGAGAGGGGACAACCGAGTGCAAAGGGTTAATAATAATAATAATAATGGTTTTTGAAATCAAAGTCAGTTCTCTAAGTTGGGTATTGCTAAAAATAATTTGTAGAAATTAAGTGTCGCGTTTAAGATTTTCCAATAAATTTCATACTCTAAAAGAAAACTAAAAATTGCCACTAAAGTGCGATAAAATTGAGTAACGAATATAGGAAATATTTGGAAATGATATGACCAAAATAATGGTTAATATTGAAAAGTAAAATGGGTTAAAAAATTAAAAAAACTAACAAACCAAGGGTTAATATTTAAAGTATTCCTGTTATACTTTAATAAAAGCAGTTTTGTTTTATATACGAATATAATACAGTAAAATGAAGACATTTCATAAATGCGACAGAATATTCAGGATTTTTAAAAGGCGGCCACTTAAAGGGGTTGTTTGCCATCGGTGGAAAGAAAATTATTCGTGGACCGACATTATGGTAGCACGAAGATTGATATTCAAATATTTCCTTTATTCGTTACTCAATTTTATCGCACTTTTAGTTTCCTTTTAGAGTGTAAAATTGATTAGAAAATCATAAACGCGTCACTTGATTTCGACAAATTATTTTTAGCAATAGAAAGGATACGGGATACTTAGAGGACTAACTGTGCTCGAAAACGTCGTTTTTCTATTTTCCCGAAGGCGGTTTCATATATTTTTGTTAGCACTGCGCGGTGTCCTCTTCGATGATAGATAGAAAAGTTTCTTGACAGTTCGAAGAGAAATGTCGAGATACGTGCACGCGAGATTTCGCCGGGGTACGCGATATCCGATGATAATAAGGAGCTGGGCGCGCGGAACTATGATTAAGTTTCCGTGAAATTTGATTTAAGCGAACCGCGCGCGGAATTGAATCCAACTATGGGAACAAACGTTTTGTTGGATCTACTCTCGTCGCCCGCGAGAACAGCGGAAACTTTTAAGTACACGACTTCCGCGTTTCGAGATCGAGTCACTTATTAGAAGTTCCGCCGATCGATGGGGAATAATATACGGAACGACGTCTCGCCGACGCGTTGCAACATATTACGGTAGGAAGAAATTAATGTACGAAGATTGTTACTTTATTTCTGAAAATCTACAGAAATGATACATATTTCAGTCAAGGGGTCAATTAGATATTGGGATGTCCCATAAGATTCTTCCTTTTTTAAGGCGAGATAGACGATATTTGTTGTTCAAATAATAATAATAAAAAGTCAAATAATAGAGTCAAATAATAATAATAAAAAGTCAAATAATAGAGTCAAATAATAATAATAAAAAGTCAAATAATGGAGTCAAATGATAATAATAAAAAGTCAAATAATAAAGTCAAATAAGTTACAATTTTTTCGCTGTATATTATATAATAAAATGAAATAAAATATTTCGTATCATTTCGCGTATTATTTTCCTAAATAATGTGAAAAATGCTGGCTGAAAGAATTAGGTTATTATTGACACAGATTTGTTGAATTATTTCTCGATTGGCGTTTGACAAGTCATTAGAGCATGACCACTGTACGGGCGGCACCGTGTCACGCATACCACGATATCTCATGAATCAACGATGCGCAGTCGCATAGTTAATTACTGTTTGTTCTGCGGTCGGTAGCTGACACGTGACACTTTGACACCTTGGTGTCCAGGGTTTCAATATTAACACTAATTCCGGCATATCCGCGTGAAACCGCTTTGTCTCTTTAAGAATCAAATGCGCGTTTCGTTTGTTCGAAACACACGAATCATGGCGGAATTAAAGAGTAACTATATTGAAGTATAATTTTAGCTAATGCAAGTACGTAATTTTGTATTAAAGAAATATTTTATAGGAGAGTGATAATTCAATAAATTATTTAGAGAAGATTCGTCGATAAAATATATACATTATATATACATATGTACAATATGTATATACAATGTATACATATGTATAATATATAGAATAGAAGGAAAATATCGAAGAAAATATATAATAATTATTTTGTATATCTACATTTCATATGTAGAAATACTAACTTAAACATTAGCCACAATATTTTTAAGTCCTGTAACAATTTTTACTGTTTTGCATATAATATACTACTTTTTATCACTAACCCCTAAAATCGGTAATCTAGTAATCACCATAATTGACACAAACTTTATGAACCAATATATCTCAATATAACTCTCATCTCTACATTAACAATATCCACAATATTCAAAACCTTGTAACATTTAACATTAATTTATTTCCGCGAAACGTTAATCGACGTGAAAAGCATACGAAGAATAAAGGTTCAAGTCTATTTTGCGATATTTTATCAAGTTTATTTATGTTTTATCAAAACATAACCTAACATAACCTGACATAACCCCATTGTATAAAAGAGGGTTAAAAAACGTGACTCTATGGTGGAGAAAATTGCTAGCGACAGATCGGTTAAACTAAACATAAATTTCTCTGCGTGCCGGTTTAATCGAGGACGTCGTCCGTCACCTACCAGGAACAATAATCCCTCATGATGTGACAATAGAGTTATACGACCATAAACGCGTTGAACGTGAAATCGTTGTCACGATGAACAGTGTTCATGAACGTCGGCGGTGAAACCGCTTGCGGTTTTACCGCGATCGACGAAACGATAGGAACAGGTGTCCCTCGCGCGGCTTCATAGCAACTATTAATATTATAAGTTTGACATATTCGCGGCAATTTGTTGCTATGTAGAATACTTAAATAAGTAGAGAAAAGACTTGCAAATCTATCGATATTTATTCAGTTTCCAGTTTTTTTAATAATGCTAGGTAAATTGGAAAATACCTGAAAATTTTATATTTTAGTTTGAAATAAAATATAAAAATATAGTAAAATATTGTACGATTACATCGCAACATTTACTTTTGGAATTAATATAATTTTCGAAGCGTTTAATGCTCGTTGTATACTGCTTTGTGTAGCAGTAACATTGCTGGTTGCCTTATTATTAATTTAGTTGACATTAACTATATCTAATAACTAAACGATAAATTTGTTTAAAATTATTTTTATTTTACCAAAGCAAGGTAACAAATTAAAGCATTTCTCATTATCGAGAAAGTAATCATTTATGTCAAAAACATGTGGAATAAAAATTTCAAAAAATTTACAACTAGTTCCTTAAAACAGAGAAGTTTAAAATTAAAAACTAAATGTTACATCTGAAAATTTGAACAAATTTTTTCAAGCCCTGCTTTTAGGAGTCGACAGATCTAATGTTAATCTACGATATCTCGAAATTGAAAAGACAAACCATGCGACGGTTTTTTTCGCTCGCATCCAGCAGATTGATCAATCCCCTAAAAAATATGAATAAACTTTGTCAGTACATTTGAGTGAATATTTAAGAATAGCATTCGATCGCGATCCATCAAATTCCGATATCGATTCAAGGAAGTTGTTTGTTCGAATAGCGTCGCTTTAATTTTCCCGGCCGATCTCAATATATTTGAAAGCCTTTAAAAGATTGCCGGGCCGAGGATCGTAGGTTAGAGGTTCGCGGGAATTTCGGGTTTGGTCGGGCATCCCGGCGTTGGCGCGCCTCGAGGAAGAGCGGTATCGACAACGGTGCACGAACGCTTCTTGTCGGAGCGCGCGCGGTTGAAATTCATCCTTTATCGGTGACAGTCGAAATTCCGGTCCAGTTCTATTACAAACGACCCGCGCGCCCCCCCTCCGCGGGTTCACGGCAAGCGGTTCAGCCTAATTTGAATAATACCACGGCGAATATTCTATCATGTGGGTAGGGTCGAACCAGGTCGCCGTCGGCGGGTGCCTTCCTCCGGCCGGCCACCGGCGTTTTCATTCATTCTTCAATCGATCGTATTAAGTCTGACAAGAGAGAGAAAGAGAGATAGAGAGAGCATTGTCACGGTGGGGGGCGAAGCCTTTTTTCTCCGAGTCAGTTTGTCAAGGGAGGATAAGGACTGTCTTCATTTCGAGCCGTAGCTCTGTTCTCCTCTTCTCCTAACTTATTATTCTTCTCCTAACTTTCTCCTCTTCTTCTAACTTATTCTTCTTCTCCTTTCTTAGTCTTCGTTTAACTCGTGCACAAAGTTTATGGCAAGAATAGTTTGCGTCAAATTGACCCAAATATTTAGGGCAAATAAATCCAGAGAAATAAATTCAGTTTAATTGTTCTATTTTATTATTTCAATATTGTTCTAGTTGTTTATAATAAGATGACAATTTGTAGACGACTTTGAAACATTATTAAGAATTTTTGTGTTAGGTTATGTCAGGTTATGTTATATACTCTGTGACATATTATTAAGAATTTTTGTGTCAGGTTATGTTATATACTTTGAGAAATTATTAAGAATTTTTGTGTCATGTTCCAAACGAACTTTTACGTTATTAAAGTGAATATATATGAAATTGTTATAAATGTAGGTATTGTATGAGCAAACGCGGTTCGTGTCGCGCAGGATTGAGCATTATTCGAGTAACATAGATCGAATAAATTCTTCGAACAGCATTTCGTATAAATTCTTCAAATAATATATTTCCAATAAATTCTTTGAATAAATTCTTCAAATAATATATTTCGAATAAATTTTTCGAATAACATAGTTCGAATAATATAGATCGAATAAATTCTTCGAATAACATTTTGAATAAATTCTTCTAGTCAAACTTTACATCGAAATGTTGTTCGCATAAATATTTGAATAATAACCAAATCTGGTGCAATACAGTAAATTATTCGCAATTGTCCTTTATCTTGGAGATAAAACTGGACAACTTTGAGGAGGAGTTACGATTATTCGAGTCTCGCAGCTCCGTTTTATTGATGCGATAATAAGCAAGTATAAACCGAGCCGCAAATTGTCTATATTTATTTACAGGCTGAGAGACCATTGAAGAGAATTTATTGTACATACAAACTGAAAATAATCGTAGAAAATAGAAATAGTGTTGCAGTTCAGAAAATATGTCTTGAAATTATAGTTTAAGTAACTTCGAGTGCAAAGTATTAATATTAACTATTAATATAAATATTAATATAAATATTTTAGTCGCTTCAAATATTGTCAGCTATTTTTAAAAATTAACAATAAATAGCACAAATAAAAATCCAAACTTTAAAATGAGTCCTGGTTCGTTGTTGTACGACAAGCTTTTACAAAATTATAACAATTCAAATATTGACGATTTCTCGATAATCGTAAAATTCGGTGCGCGAATACCTTTTACACGTACTATACTTATCTTGTTCCGAAATTCCCGGCGAAATAAATTGTACATCGATACGCGTGGTTTACTGACGGTGAAACTATTTCCACAATTGTCACTATCGGAAATCGTTCAGGTCATTAACGTTATCTCATGTCCATTCCCAATCGTTGAGAGCAGAATGGCGACTGTTTTGTAGGGGGAGATAGGGTGGTCAGAGTGAGAGAGAGAGAGAGAGAGAGAGAGAGACTCCGTAACTAAAAACCAATGGGACCAGCACATTTCTGGGAAAGAAAGAACTCCCGAAGAAATATTACTACCTAAAATATTCTATTACCGGTCGTAGAATTCTACGAATCGATCGTGCTTTCGAATGGAATTTATTGCGCGAAGATAATTTCGCCCCGTCGTGTTGGTTTAGGCGAAACGTCTCTATTTTCTATCCCTCGCAATAAATTGAACACATTGTAGAACGAAACTATACCTTACTTATCGATCTATCTGAATTGTCACAGAATTACTCAATTCTCGACAATTGGATTAAATAAATAATTGTTATATTAGGAAGGGAGATAAATTTGAAAAATTTATTTGGAAAGAATATATAATTATTTCATAGATATAAAAATAGTTTGGCGTCGGTAGGTTAAATAAAATATTTTCATTTTCTTTTGCAAGATTATTGAATGGTCGGTCGAAGCGTTAACCCTTTGCAATCCTATTAAATTTATACATAAATCATGCTGGTAAGAAGTAATTAGATAATAATAACGAGAGAAGGAAAAACTAAAATTTATTAACTCTGTTTTAAATTACAGATATATGTAACGCGATAACATGTTTCAATTTTGTGTAAAAAATAAAATAAATAAATTGTTTCGGTAACTGAGAGTAGACATGCAACCGCGAAGGGTTATGTCAATTTTTCGAAATTTCTGAATAAAATTTCTTCCAGAATTATTTTCTGTAGTATTATATATAAACGACGAATTATCGTCGTGCGGACAAATATGCGTTAAATTATCGGCTCCTTGAGATATAATGTAGCAACGAGCAAAATACATGCGAACGACATACGCGCCTCTAGGTTACTCTGAAAGCTGTATAAGCATTTCTCGAAGGTGGTTAATTAAAACTGAAAATGGTGGAAAAAAAAGGAGTACGCGGCCCGAGGACCGCCGGAGAAGAAATTTCAAGCTGGAAAAGATGGTCCCTCGGAGAATTTAAATTCGACCCTTAACAGCTGGGTACGCGGAAGCCTTCTTGAGAGGTTTCTTAGTTCCCGAAGCTCTCCACCGCGGCTCTTCGAAAAATAATTTCAGCGAAATGAAGTCGAGGAAATTGCTTTGATTAAAATATTGGAGATTCGGTCGGAACGGGACGCCCAGGGGGGGAGAGGTGGCTCGACGGAGGTTTCCGGATTAGGATATTGTGCCCCGAATCGGATACTAATAAAAAACTTAGCAATCTGCTAAGTTTTCCGCGTGGATTCTTATCGTTCAAAGCGGGACGCTCGTGAGAATAAGAATCGGATTATCCTCATCGCGCGTGCCGGCGCTATTGCTTCCTTTTTAGAACCGTTTCCACGGCATTGTGTCCAGTTAAACGAAACCTTCCGCGGCAACGAGTTATGAATCGCTTCGAAAAGGATTACCACCGAAGTAGAACAATTTTCGGACAATAGGACAATCGGTATCTTTATGAAAAGCTTCGTCGGCGGTCTCCTACGGTCGACTGTTTGTTTCGAGAATTTTGTACAGGCTACCCCAAAAGTCCCTGAATGGGAAATTACATGCAAGAAGCATAACTGAACCGATAAGCGCAAGTATATCGCATAGATCTCTATTTATTGCTAGGGATGTAGGAGGATATTAATGCCACTAACGGCTAAGAGATAAGCCTGCATATTTATATAAATACAGCCACTTAGAGTCACTCGTAGCGTAGCGCGGAAGAAACTTATGGGACAGTCTAATAGTAACAATGGCTCTTACGTCAATGGCTATTACGTCACTCCGTACAAATGAAGTTATACCGTATTTAATAAGACATCTGGATAGGGTACAGATTATTGACATAACCTATAAAATCACGCGAAATTTTACAACTGGCTATTACGTCACTCCGTACAAATGAAGTTATACCGTATTTAATAAGACATCTGGATAGGGTACAAATTATTGACATAACCTATAAAGTCACGCGAAATTTTGCAACTCGTCGCGTCGTCGTTTTTTGAGGATTAATATCGTCTAGCCTAAGCGCTGCAGCGCGTCGTATCGATTCCAGAGACCCCCGTATTTGGTCGTTAAGACGCGCAGGCGGCGGGATCATGACACATCAGAAAACGGAATACACTGTTTCGGGATAATTTCCCTTTTTTTTCCCCCCTCGAGTCTCGCTTCATTTCGTTGGCGTTTTCGGGATCGTCCCGCGCACACGCTGAACCAGCGGATATTTTCGGCTCGCGGGATCCTGGCAGCATGCCTAACGACGCGACCGCTTAATGACCAAAGATGCGAATGCACTCGAGACTACTTAAAGCGCAAGCCTGCCGGGAGGGGGCGTGGGGTGGGGGGGGGGGGGGCGTGGATTATCGGGAGAAGCGCGGGAGAACAAACCGGTGAAATACGATCAACGGCTACGAATTTCAATCCGGAACGAGTCAAATTTAATTTGCCCTTAGCCCCGTAGACCGGACCCTGCGAATCGCAAATCGAATCTCCGTATTCGCCGGGGTGACCCCTTATGCCGGCAAGGGGAAACTGAATTTTCGAAATCTCTTAGTCCGCTAAGCTCTCCGCTTCCATCGCTGCAAAGTCGTTCGAAAGTTTCAAAGTAAACTTCGTTGGCGACGCGTTCGTTCTTCTCTTTTTTTTGTTATTTGGGGCAAAAGACGAATTAACGAATATTCTTCTATAGCTTGTTCGGCGATTCGAACATGCTCGCCGTCGAAGACTGTTTCGGGACAAGCGCTTGCGAGGCTTTCTTGAGTTTTCCAATGGAAATGCAGGACGTTTCATCGCGGATATAGTAGCTTACTCGACAATCTTTGCTACAGCTGTGCAAGTTTTGGGTGCCGTTCACCCTTTCGATGGTAACCGAATTGAGAAAGTATAGTAAAAGTGTCTACATTTTATGTTACTCTTGTAACTTTAGGTCGCATTTGCAATTGTAAGAATGTCGCTCAGATTACATCGTGTTCGTATTATAAATCATTTAAAAATTATGGTGGACCAAATTTGTATAAATATTATACGTGTATGTTAAAATACTATTATATATATATACGCTAATTAAACGATGTATCTCGAGAAAATCTTGTTTTGGACACTGTCATTTGAAAATAGCATCCATTATTATTTTTTATTAAATGTAAATAGAGAATAACAAGATTTTCACTCCACTAAATTGTCAGTACAAAAAAATCATGATTTTCTACGAATATTATACCACTCAATTCGTGACTTACTATATCAATTCATAATAATGAAACAAAAAGTAATCTAATCCATGCTTAACAATTGTCACTCGTTAATTACTTTAACTAAAAGATTTTAACAACTTTCAACAACTAACAATAATATATTAGTAATTATCTATCAATTAAAAATGTCATGATATTACATAATTGTAATATTTTCTAACAGAACAGTATAAATTAAAACTGTCAAACTGGTAGAGAAAGAATGAGAACTAAAACAATTGAAAGATATTAAACTTATTTTTCAATATCATATAATTAAAGCATGATTTATTACTACAGTTAACATAGTATCAAACACCAATTATGCAATCCGTATAAACGAATGTAGTAACGTTAAAAACCAGTGTTGTATTAAACCGATTACGTTAAAACATATTTCCAAACGTGTAAATTGTTGTACAATAATGTCTACCGTGACACTAACATAAAGAACAATTAGCGGAAACGTCAACATCGAGTCTGGTTCAACGCGGGACTCCAAAGAGTCATATTACGTTCAATCGTGGAAACGTTGACAGAGAGGCGGAAATGGGACGTTTGGAAATTTGACGCAGTAAGAGAGAAAAAGTGGTAAAGAGCGTGGAGCTAGAAATAGGCGTGAGCGAGAAAAATAGAGAGAGAGAGAGAGAGAGAGATAGAGAGAGCGAGGGCTAGAGGAATATTGGTGTGAATGTCTCTGCGAGGTATAAAAATGGAAAGGCGGGGTATGAAAGACGGGAGCGCGGATTCGCTCGGGGTCAACGGAAGCAGGAGAATTCTGGAGAGAAAGGAAGAGAAGGAAAGTGGGCGGATGAGAATTTTCGCCACGGAACGAACGTTGCAGAATAAAACGGAAAAAGGAGGTCGTGTGAGCCTGCTCTCTTTGCCAGTATATATGTTTGTGTACCACGTGTGTGTGCGCGCGTGTGTCTGTATCGAAACGCGTGGGTGATGCAAGCATAAATGATGTATGTGCAGTTACGTGTGATCAAAACAAAAGAGGCGAACAACGGAATACATGCTCGGGAGAATGTATAGTAGCAAGGTGTAGGAACGAGAGTACGATATTATATTTTATATAATTTATAACGTATAGGTTTAATCGTGTCCCTAGACAGAGTTTTATTATGTAATTGATCGCAGAGAAATACGAATTTGAGGTTTTTTTTTTAGAATTTTTCCTAAGAGCAACTTTTATATAATAGTTGCAAATTTATGAACTATTTTAGAAGAGAACGTTTAAATTGACAGAGGTTAATGTTATTGTGATTTTATACTTTTGATTACAAATTCTCTAATTTAATTTTCACAAGTCGAATTATGGAAATCGAAATTTATAAAGCCGTAATATACAGTATGATACAGTATAATACAATATAACGCGGTATAATACAGTATAATACATTTTATTGCAATATAACGCGGTATAATACAATATAATGCAGTATAACTCAGTATAATATAGTATAATACAGTATAATATAGTATAATACAGTATAATACAGTATGATACATTTTAATATAGTATAATACAGTATAATACACTTTAATACAATGTAATGCAATATAAGACAGTATAACACAGTATAACACACTATAATACAGTATAACACACTATAATACAGTATAACACAGTATAACACAGTATAATACACTGTAATACAAAATAACAAAGTATAATTCAGTACTCAAAGAAATGTTTCATATTTTGTAAGATGAGATTTAGACGAATACTGGAACACAATAAAAACAACCATGACACTAATTATTTTATTATGACGTACGTCTGAAGACATCATTTCTGCATTTCTCTACAAAGGACATTAAACAATCAAGTGACCGAATACATAACGTGTACATTTCTTTCGATGGACGATACCACGTGGTTCAATAACATAAACCAAATTTTGCTGCTAGAACATCGGCAAACGAAAACAAAACGCGACCGGTGCCTTCTCGTACGGCGTCTACGTAACGAGCGTAAAAGTAGCTCGCGATCGCCAATTTGCTAGTTTCCCATGAATACCCGATGAGATAGAAAATTCAAAAGTTTCTAAACGTTCGTCTACGGCCTCCACGCGAAGGTAGAGATCGGACAAGCTGGGACCGTAGTCGAAGGATCCTCGTAAATCCGTAAGATCTCTCGGCAGTCGTTCTTGAACCTTATACCCCTCCATTCTATCGAGCGCGATAGAGCGGAGGGTGGGCGTGCGTGGATGTCGTGATTGAGGATGGAAGAGAGAGAGAGAGAGAGAGAGAGAGAGAGAGAGAGAGAGAGAGTGAGTGAGAGTGTAGTAGAGAAAGTAAGTAGTTGGAGTCGCGAGGATGGAGTATGGTTGTACGTGATGAAGGGAATTGGACGAAAGAAAGAGACGATGGCAAGTGTAAGGGAGGAAAGTAAGAAGGAAAGAAAGATAGAGGAGAAAGGCTCCGGCGGGGGCCGCTCGTCCATGTACCAAGGACAGCGATCACATCCTCCTTGGACTGATCGGATCTTTTTCTCGCTTCTTGATCCGTAGGTACGTCTTCACGATAGTCAGCTACCTGATCGGCGTCTTCATATTCGCGACGATCGTCGGGCAGGTCGGGAACGTGATCACCAATCGGAACGCGAACCGTCTCGAGTTCGAGAGACTGCTGGACGGCGCGAAGACCTACATGAGACACCATAAGGTGCCCGGTGGGATGAAGAGAAGGGTTCTCAGGTGGTACGACTACAGCTGGTCGCGCGGCAGGATACAAGGCGGCGGGGACATTAACACCGCGCTCGGACTGCTGCCGGACAAGCTGAAGACCGAGCTGGCACTTCACGTGAATCTGTCGGTATTGAAAAAGGTCACCATATTCCAGGTGAGTTACAAGTTCGTCTCTTATTTTTATGCTTTTGACGGCGCACATTGCGTTTCGATCGATTCCTCGCACTGGTGTTAGGTCCACGACAGGTCATCCAAATTACTAAGTTTTTTGAAAAAGGACGAAACATTTCAGACAAGAGTTGTTGTAAATATATTGTCGAAGGCATCATTATGAACAATTCTTTGCTCTATACACGCTGTCATATGTATTATAGTATTTTTATATATTATAATATTATATATATATAAAAATACGTCACTATAAAAACACGTCACGGACCTCTAAACAATCTATAGTATAATGGTAGTAATTATAGTACTATCTAACGCACCGTAGTATCTATAGTATAGCTATAATAGTATCTCACACTATAATGGAAAACTTTCGAACAAAGAATAAATACCATAGAACAATTTATAGCCCGACATGGGTTAGGTGTTCGACATTTATATATAATATACAAACATAACCTAAAAAATACAACACAAAAATATATAAAATATACCACTGATTTTACTACTACTACGAAACATTACTGTTCCCAAACAACAGTCAATTAAATCATCGAATCACACAAATCGAATCTTATGGTGCACGAATGTATAATATCGCGTTTCGGTAATTTGTGTGCCATATTCGATCATATAGCGGAGGGAAGAAGGAAAAAAAAGAACCATTCCATTCCATGTGGAAAATCGAGTGGAAAATCGTTTCGGACAGGTTAGGAGTTTGATAAATTGAGCTGTCATGCCCTCGGATGAAAGATACATCAGTAGGCTCTCGCAAATCGTCCCGATGATAGAAGTTCGTTCGGTTGCAGAGAGAATGGCGGAGGGGAAATCTGAACGATACTCTCCTGCACGAAAGGAACGTATCTTTTGCTTTCGACGCTGTATATAATATTTATCTCGTTTACTTCTCGCTGCCTTCTACGCCATACTGACAATACATTTTGGTATACGGCCTGAATAATATAATACGGTTAGGCGGATCCGAATTTCTTTATTCCAGTTTTTATCGAGCACCGAAAAACTTGACGGATGCGCAGAAAAGTTTAGGTTATGTTTTTAACGGTCGAAGCGTATTTTATTTTATGTGATAGTTAATTTATATATTAATTAATTTATAGATAGTTAATTTATATATTAGTTAATTTATAGATAGTTAATTTATATATTAGTTAATTTACATATAGATGGTTATTTAAATGACGAAGAAGGGTTAGATACTAACAAATACAATTTTATTTGACAGTATCGAATGAATTCGATCGAATATAGATTTATCTAGATAAACATTTATCTGTGAATTTATTCGTATAGAAGTTCGTACAGAAAACTGTCGATTCGAATAAAAATGGAAGAATATAAAAAGTTTGTTCATGGGTAGAATCTTCGGAAAAATGAGGAAACCATACGCGGAAATCGAACTGGGTCTGGGATCTCTCACTTCGTAGCCGATTGACTTTCTAACATGGCCACGGAATCTACCCCCCTCCCCCATTTCCCAATCTCCGTACACGTTGTTCTTGGGGGGTGGCAAGGGAGATGCACACATAGTTTATCGATTTTTTGGTAGACTAATCTTTCGACGGGTGCAAAGGAAGGTATCAGCAACTTCGTGATTCTAAGAGCAGTTGAAATGGAATCGAACATGAATAAGGAAAAATTTTGTAAAATGTGAAAGAACAGTCAGAAATTATTTGTATTATTGCTCAAATACTTTTTATTAGAATTAATTCTTGTAATAATTACACAATAATAATTTATTCGAATAGAATCGTATTTTGTGTAATTTTTGTGAGAATTGACTAAAAACTATCTAAAATTATCTATAGTATAATTAAATTTGGAATTGGAAGTCTAAATTTTATATAATAATTATCTAGAATCGTCTTTTTCTAATTTAATATATTTAACATTTAATTCTATTTTGTGTTGTAATTATTTGAAATAGTAGATTCCAATTTAAGAAATTATTGTACAGACTTGCAATCGTGACGGAAAAATAGAGAACAGTCACTAAAAATGTATGAACGAATTCCCAGGGTATTGTTTATCGTTTTAGTAAAATATATTTCACACTTTCGCGGGCTTTCATTGCAAACAAACCTTTCGGGTCGAGTGGTATTCATTGTATTGCGTGAATACAACTGTACGTGACGGCTATTATTTTCAACGTCACGCGATATTGACTGCTATATTCAAATCTCTACCATTTATTAATGATGGACCTGTATTGAATATGTATAGCGTTTCACATATAATTAAAATCGAAGCTCCGTTCGTATTTTCTCAATAAAGAGAGACGTGACGTTTGTCCTTTAAATATCAAGTTCTGTATAATTTTTTTCAAAAATATTATTTACAGAAATATTAAATTTCTAAATATAGACATAAGTATAAACATTTATTTGCATATCTGACATCTATTTACAGCGTTTGAACCCATTTTTATAATAATAATTAACCTCCTTTTCCTAAATATCTAAAACTATCCTTTCTCGGATTTGTTATGCCTTGTTTTTTAATAACAATTAAAGATAAATATGTATTATACAATGTTATGAAAAAAGAGAATTTTCGATTTTCTACTTTGAACGTCTCGAAAACCTTAACATATAAAATAATTAAGAATTTCTTGAATGTTGCTTTACAGTTTCAACTTTGCAAATAAATAAAATATATTACAATTATCGCGAAATTTTTACAAGTTACATGAAATATTCTATTCGAATTATTGAACGTTCCAGCAAAATCCGCTTTCAATTTCAATTAAAGATAAGACACGCCGGATATTATGTGTTCGAACCATCCGGCTGTAATTAAGAAACCAATTTCTCCCGATACCCGTCATCCTAATGCATTTATCTATCCGAGATGCTATTTCGCCGTGAATAAAATCGGCGCTGAAGTACGCGCGACCCGGGGACCTTATCGATCACCTTAATGGTAATTCCAGTTCAATTCGGCATGTTCGAGCACGACTTCTCTCGCAACACCAGGGCAATTGATCCCATAATGGGTCTGCTCCGTGACAACCTATAGCTAATTTTCGGATAACTATTTCAATTTCAGCCTGTCGGCGATTTAAAAATGAATCTGAAGATTTTTACTGTTTTGTCACTAGCTTATAATTAATCGTTCACTCGTCAACGAATTAGTTCTTCGAAAATCTAAAGAACAACAATGTTGCATCGGTCGTTTAAAAAGTACAGGATGTGCTTCAAACCGAATCGTTAATTCAGAATTTAATATTTATGAAAATTTGTTATCAAATTCTCCCGGATAATATTAAAGAATTAT
Organism: Augochlora pura; assembly: GCF_028453695.1. NCBI lineage: Eukaryota > Metazoa > Arthropoda > Insecta > Hymenoptera > Halictidae > Augochlora > Augochlora pura. The sequence continues at coordinate 80,315 of NW_027589814.1, forward strand.
TGGAATGCATAGAATATAGATATATATCTATAGATAGAAAAATACTGCCAACCCCCAGCGAAATTTGACTGCCTAAAAACGTGGCCATTAAACTATTAAAAGAAAAGAAGAACCAAATTCCTCGACAACACGAGCCGCCCATCGCTGCGTCAAGGATTCAACAATTTTAACAACTCGCGAATTTTGCGCACGCCTCAAATATTTCGCGTGGGCGTGTCGAATCCTTAAACTATCGCGGCGCGTGGGTGAGGCGCGAAATTTCGTACCTGAAAGATAGTTCACGGTGCTGTAATCTCCGTCAACCTCAGCAGGAATACATGACGCCGTGGTCGTGCCGGGGAGGGGAACGGAGTAACTCCGCCAGCGAAGAGGAAATTAATACCAGTGATTGGGCAATCAAAATCTATCGAAATTAGCAAACTGTAACGAAACTGTCCAATTATACAACTACAATTAACGGAACAACGCGCTTCGACGTACCGAAGGTATTACTCGATTAGACAATTACGAGCGAAAGGCCGGCTTGCCGGATTGAATAAGACAACGTTTCTCGAGTTTGGTGGTATTAAATTGTACAACTACGAGTAACGGAACAGATTGTTTCGTTTAATAAAGAGAATTACTCAATTTTCGGATTTGTTTGGCTATAGGTGATAAAATAGCGTGCTTCAGTGATTAAAAGCAATGATATAGTAATTATAGTGTAATTTGTGATAGTATATTATAATAGTATATTGTAATAGCAATATTATAATGGTATATTGTAATAGCAATATTATAATGGTATATTATAATAGCGAATTACTCAATTTTAGAAGTTTTATAATTACAGGTGATAAAATAGCGTGCTTCAGTGATTAAAAGCAATAATATAGTAATTATAGCGTAATTTGTGATAGTATATTATTATAGCATATTATAATAGCAATATTATAATGGTATATTATAATAGTAACTTTATAATAGCAATATTATTATGGTATATTATAATAGCAATATTATAATGGTATATTATAATAGCAATATTATTATGGTATATTATAATAGCAATATTATTATGGTATATTATAATAGTATGTTATACCAGCAATATTATAATAGTATATTATAACAGTAATATTACAATAATCTATAATCATCTAATTTATAATAACATTGCTACCATAAGTTACGATCCGAAATATTCGATGAAATAGATTTCGCACCTTGAACTTTGTCCATCGTTTTCGCCGTTCCGACGTGAATATGAATCGATACAGAAAAATACGTGTCCAATATTTTTCAGCGCTCTAGTTCCCTGTGAAGTTTCATTACATTCAGCGATTGACATTTCGGGATGGCCCCTTGTTAGAGATAGTATATTCTTGGCAATCGATTTTACAATATAGACAACCGGAATCTGCATTTAACGTAGTCAGCGTTTATGCATTACAAAATATCTTCCGACGGATGAAACTGGTGCATACAGTTCGCCAAAAGTCTATTGAAAAATTAATTTTTTCGTTTTGCAAAAATCTGTTGGTATTTAAATTATATTATTATATGTGTTATTATTATAAGTTGTATTATTATTATGGGTTCTATTATTATTATAAGTTGTATTATTATTATGGGTTCTATTATTATTATAAGTTATATTATTATGATATGCATTGTTATTATAAGTTGTTCTCCTTTTTATAACATCTGTTTGCATAATTCAGCAAACATATGCTTCCAAGATTTTGCACGACGTATAAAATTTTTGTTCGTATATAAATCGTCTATATGTTTGAAAATTGATGCTCCCTGTTAAAATGTCAGCTTGATACTTGACATACGATTTTTTATCGCTTTATTGAGCTTCGAATGAAAGGTATACTGTCAACTTTACTGCAAGATACACGAGGACTTTAAGGGATTTCAGAGGGTCGCTGTAAAGAGAAGATTCAATCTTCAAATATAGGGTGGATTCTGTCGCGAAATAAATTTTCGAATGTTTTTAGAGAACGTGTAACATTTGCAAGAAAAAATGTGTCCTTAGCTTCCCACCCATAAAAAATATTAAATGAACAATGTTGGTAATTACATTTTATAATTGTATTTACGAAACAATATTGAAATCTGTAAAAAAATATTAATAAGAAACAGCAATGAAGGAATAATATGACAATATCCATATTATTCTAATAGAAATAATGGAAATATTTACTATAATATAGAAAACTAGTATTAAAAGTATTTTAATATTTTCTACACTCCAATATTTTATTTCCACCATTTTAAAGCTTCACATTATTACATTTTGCAAGCAAATGTTTTATTTTAATTAACAGTCAACGAAAATTGTAATCATTTCGTTATTTTAATCATTAAAAATATCTAAATTATTTATCAATATCCTCTAAGCAAATAAATAACTAATTGGAAGAACTCGATCGAAAAAATTGTACAATATATCGAACGTCGAATTCTAGCTCTTCGGTGCGTTCCTATTTATTAATTTAAACAAAAACGAGACAGTGATTGCCGATAGACCAGGTGCCTTCCGAAAGTTTAAATGCCAAAAATAAAACGCGATTTCCACATCGCTCGACCCGGTGCTATAGAAGCGAAACTTCCCTCGTACACCTGGGGTGCAATAGAAATCCTTCATGATGGGAAAGAAAAGAGATCAATCTTATTGTTTTCGCTGTAGTATCGGGTGCCGTGTTTTATCGAACTGTAGAGAACTCGTAAGAAGTTCCAGTATACTGTACAGTAAAATTATTATTAAATTACAGAGGATTTAAAAGAACCGTTGCAGACAATACGTCAAAATTCTTGGTTAGGAATGACTCAACACTCAACACGTCATTGGAATTTAAATATTTCGAATTATGCACGCTGTATACCTTTCCCTAGTGACAGAAATTGTGCTGTATAACAAATATATACTTAACACTAAATTTAGGGAACGCTAAAAGCACCTAGAAAGAAATAATTGCAATTTTCGTTGAAATAATAAAATAATAAAATATTTGCCTGCGAAACATAGTAATTTAATGGAGAGGTCAAAGTGGAGATGGAAAACAAGCGATCAGTTTTTTCGAAATTGTATGCTGCGAGTAAGCAAGACGGCGTACACGTATATGACACGCGGCGCTTGTTAAGGGTTATTGTGACAGTGTCACGGCGAACGAGGCGAACCATCAGTTTTAATCGAAACGTGATGCGCCGCGTCTCTACATCTTCGATTCAGTTCCAATTAGTCTCCGCCCGGGTCGAGAGATCAACAATTCGATGCAATTATTCAAACCTATTCGCCGCAAGTCATATATATATATATATCACGTTAGATATGTATATACGTATGTATGTATGTAGTTCCGCGTCTGCGGATAGACGCATCGTCGAACGGCCGGTGTAATTTTACGGGACACTAAAGAATTGTACGCTTAAGCGTATCAAACCGGACCAACAAAGAATAGGCAATCAAGGAATACTGCTGAAAAGTGACGTCTCCTTTTTTTTTCATCGAAACATCGATGGGTTCACCGTCTGATAATTATTGAACACGAAAGCGCTTCCTTAGAAATGGAAGACAATTTTATCAGGTACACTGTGCGACTATATTTTAATATGTTACACTATAGTGAGTGTTCTTTTTATATGCAATATTTACGCAATAATTACACAATTTATGCAATAGATTACTCAACAATCACTGTTTTTATATTCTTTTATTTTTTTATTGCTTTGTATATGTTTAACAGAAATTATTTTCATTTACGAATAATAGTTAGCGAAGAATGAGGTTATGTTGGTTACTTAAACAAGAATGGCAATATAATCAAAATATGAGAGAATGTATTTATCTAAAATGACTTTTAAATTGCGATGTAATCATTCGTACAAGAGAACTATAGTACTATATATTGTAATTACACTGTAGAAAAGGTCTAATGATTAGTACTTATATCTTATATGTGCGAACAAAATGTCAGCGACGCGTGAAAACAAAATGGGCGTGGTCCTTGGAGCAGCGTACCGACAATTCAGTGA
>NW_027589814.1:84837-102192 GCF_028453695.1 Augochlora pura
GCCGACAGTAATCGTCCAGGAAATTCGAAATTCTTGGGACGAGTAATTGATCAGTTAATTTAATACAACATCTCATGCCGCATCATTTGCTGTTTCATTTGAACCGAGTATTTGAAATAAGACACAATTTATGTAAATAAATGTCCTTAATTCATTATTGTACTAATATAATATTTGGTAACAAAAATATCATAGTATTAAAGATACGATATTTTTAAAATTATGAATCATAATTCTATAAATTACAAAAACAATGATTATTGCCGCAAATGTTTATACGATCTATCTGAAATAATTTATTGTTTAATCAAATAATATTTATTTCATAATAATTCTAGAAAAATTACACTACAATAACAGTGCAATAATAATTACTTCAGAGTGATTCAATAATATCTAATAATTTAAAAGAATCATTCGATCACAGATAATGTTTCAGATTCAATACGATTATTCGTTGTTCGATTTGAAACAATGCAAACCCAAGCGTAGCGATTTCATTTTAAGGAAGCAGCACGAGATGGAATGAAATGAAAATAAAAACGGCAAAATGTCGGTTACGCAAGAGGGTTGCGAATAAAATGATGTTCCTCAGGAAACGGGGTCACGAAGGAACTCCGCTTTCGATGATTTCATCGATCCGATGCGTGACTGTATCCTCTCATTGTTACTAATTGTAAGTTGGCAAGTGGATGGAACAGCGTTACACGAGACCGTCGCGTCGGCCGTCGGATGATCGAGCATTCCAGGGGGGCAGGCATGCAATCATTGGGTTGTAAGATCTAAGACGGTTGTGGTCGGTATCCGAACATCATTAGGTTGCACCATTGCGGCAAAGGTGATTCAGTCCCACGGTCCGTCTGTGCCTCTCACGTGATTAAATACCGTGGAAATGCGACCGTTTTGAAATTATGCCTGTCCTCGCGAAAATCTCGATCGAACTTCCGTTTCGGTGGTACGGCGGAACAATGTAGACTATGATGGAACAATGCGGGCGAATTAGAGATACAGTGTGCGTAAACATGAAACAATGTGGATAACCGAAGAAACAGATACGAAGGAATCAAATGTAGCTAAATGAGAAGACAATGTATAGAAACGAAGAAACAATGTAGGATAACCAAAGAAACGGATGCAGCTAAACGTACATAATAAATAATAATAACATAATAAATAATATAGATAACGATTAAATACTTGGAGCTAAAGGAAGAAACAATGTAGATAACCGAACGAAAATGTAGACGGAGACGGTGAAACAATATTGATGAGCAAAGAAACAACTGCCTAGTAAAACAATGTAGATAACAAGGACGGAAATGTATCTAAACGTAGAAGTAACGCAGATAACTAAAGAAACAAATGAGTAAATGAAGAAACAATGTAGATAATCGAACGGAAAAGAAGATGAACGATGAAACGGAAAGAGAAACAACTGCCTAGTAAAATAACGTAGCTAAGCGAATAATAATGTAGATAGTCGAAGAACGATGTAACACTGTAAATGACTGAAAAATAATGTAGATGACCAAAGAAATAAATGTAGATAATCAAAGAAATGAATGTAGATAACCGAAGTAATGAATGTAGATAACCGAAGAAATAAATATAAATAAACGATGGCACAGCGTGGATGACGAAGGAATATTGTAGATAAATGAGGAAACAATGTAGATGGATGCACGTTGTCATTGAAATAGTGACACGATAACGGTGTAATTTATTTTTTCATGGTAATTAATATTCATCGAGCCCGGATCAACTTGCAACGCAGTATCGTCGAACGTGGACGACGACGATGATGACGGCTTTAAGAATATCGACAACGTAGCTAATCAGTCGGTGGGTAACGGTTTAGTAATTTTTACCGTTACAGCATTGACATAAATCTTGAGGTGGAAATGAATTCATCTGCCACGACGATGTTAACCTGGGAATAACAAGCCGATAATTGACTTGTTTTCTATCGAAACAAACGCTTACGAATCCTAACGACTCCATCAGATCCGTTAGAGCGGTCTCCATTGCGTAATGAGCCTCGATTTAGATATGCGGCAGATAATTTAATATCTCTTTTGGACGATTCCATGATTCAACCGTGCAGACGAGCTGTAATTACGAAGAAATGATAAAGTACGGATACGATGACGGATTAGAGGCGGCAAGAAAAAAAAAAAGTTGGAAACTCCGTTTTTCACGATCCAGACAAATAATTGTAAAGGAAGGTATTTCCAGAGCAATTAGAGATACTCATATTATATACTCGTATTAAGTTACTCATGCAACACTGGCAACAGACGTTACAGAATCGTGTTCCACAGATATTTCGTCGGAAACAAGTTTCTTAAATGCTATTAAACAAAGTAAAGAGTTCCTTGAATTTTTCTAGACGCTTCAACGTTAAATCCTGATTGTTAAAAGAACCTGCTCAATCAATTTCACGATAAAATCGAATCTTCTTATACGTTCTCAAATAAAATGTTCTCGAAGCAGCATTTCTGATCCCTTAAAATTGATTAAATGTTCTCGTGTTAAAACTAAATTGTCAACAAAGTTGTACGGTCGATTTCAAAATGAATAGACTTCGAATAAAGAAATCGGAAGAACGAAAACGCGGGAGCAGCGTCAACGAAATATTTGTTAATCTCGTAAAATATTTAAAATATCCTGTTAATAATACTTTTATCGTAGCTGATGTCACAAAACGATTATGAATTAACATTTTGCCAGGATTCGTTGCAGTAAAAGAGAAAGTTCTGCACGTGTACGATGTTTCGTAGATGTGAGGGAACCTTTAATCAGTGTGCATCTTTTCCCACTTTATCGTGTTCGTGTTGTAATTTGATTATAAAACAGCGAGATTTTTAACGGAGTTAAGTGTTTAATGACGGAAATATCATGTGATTGGGACGGTAATTGAAAAACGCTATTGGGTGTCCCTGGAAAACGCGATTGTCCCGAGAAGAGTGAGGAAATGGCTCTGCGAACGCCGCGATGAATATGCATCGTGCAACACCTGGCGAAAATGCAATCGCGTCGAATAAACGATACAAAGTAAAAATCGGCTCCTCTGGATTTTTATAAACAATTACAAATTAGTAAGAAGATATCTATCTATTTTGTTTCAGAAGTTTCTATTTTCCACAAATATTGACGTAAGCGATACACCAATACAAAGCAAATAAATTATAGAACATTAAAGTAACTACAACTCAACGGAATATCTTTTTAATTAATTATGCACTTTGATTCTAGTAATTAAGAAGGAAATCGAATTCTACAAATTTAAAATTCTGAAAATATAATAAATTTAAATGTACTCTCTCTAGGCAATGAATAACAAAACATTAAAATAGCCATAATTTGTATAAAACGTACATTATAAATTTTCATTTCATTTCGAATTTTTCTTCAATACTGATCTTGCGACTCCAGGTACAGTGTAGGTAAAAATTAATTAGTCCATCTCTACGTATTAATTTTAACATCTAAGGTAATTACAATTTTTTGCAAATTCGTTAAACAAACCGGCTTCGGAATGTAAATAATCCCTCCTCTACACGAGACTCGCGAGTTTGAACGCGTGCCATAACCGTGTGCGAACCTCGGGCATACCTAGCAAGTGTAGTTACCTGTCTCTGAACGTGTTCTTGTTAGCGGGTCACTGAAACGACGCGGAACGTGAACTGTCGTCTTCACGATGCACTTTCTCGTCGCCAAGATAAGCGAAGCAAGAGTCCTAGAGCAACACTTAGCACTTACGTAGGCCGCGAGATACTAATACGTACGTCTAACTGCCATCATTCGAGAATTTTTCATTACGTTCTTGTAACACCGTGACTTTATCGATCGTTATCAAGACGGATGCAAATTTGTACGCGGCTATTTCACGGGCAAATCATGAAACAGTAAACAATTCGAACGATCCAGGAGTATTGTTACGTTGTTTTCGATTGATAAACGTTCGAATTGAAAATGATCAATTCACCGTTGTTTAAATACTCGAAAAGATTTGCAATTCAGTTAGCGATTCTGTTAAAATCTGCTCGATGATCGTATTTGTTAAGGGCAACGTCTGGCGAAAGATTAGAACGCTCGACGAATGTTTCGGCATCATTTCCGACCTATAAAAGTTCGAATTGAAAATTGCAATCTAGTTATGGCTCATCTAAAGTCTCGACAATCGCACGCAAAAAGATTCTAGCAATGTTTAGTGAAAGTTTGCTCCACTTTTCATTCAACATCTTTTTACGATATTTGATTAATAAAAGCTTGATAATTAAAGTTTAACGATAAAATGTTGATAAATTGATCAATGCTCGGTTGAACGAACCGTTCGCGAATCAGCGTGAGAAGCGGAGCCGGCCAGGTGTCTGATTCGATTGCACAAATAGCACGGGCGAGATCAGTGTCACGTGCCGGCTTTTAAGAATACGCGACGGGCAGAGATTGCGCGAGAGCCTTCTTAGCGTGTATCAGCACCAACCTCGATTTCTTTCTACAGAACGTGCCGGTGCATCTAAATGTCCCGGATTCACGGAAGCGTTCACCGATTGTTGTCTCGTCGTCGCGATCGTTGCACCCATCCGGCTCTCGGAATTTTAATAATTCGACTGATCGTGTGCCCTAACTCTTCGTCGCTCTGCGACCACCTTATTCGGAACGATAATGCTAAACGGCTGATAATCTTTTGTCGCGTCGCACGTGCACGATCATGATCGTAGTCGTCTTTGGAAATGAATTCTGTGCTCGGTCTCGCCATAGTTCAATCAAATTTAACACATTCGATGGAGTTATTGTGGCGGATTCTGCTCGTTCGTTGACACATTAATTTATCAAGCCAGTCGGCGTCACTGATCGGAAATCTTTCATGAACATTTTTTGACAAATGTTTTCGTTTAAACATACGTTGTCGTAAAAAACGTACGCGGTTCGATTAATTCGAGTTCAGAAGATTCTTTGGCTGATGAATTTAACGAAGATCGAAGAACTATTTTAACTATTAACTAATACCTTAACTATTTTAATTGTTAATAGTTAAAGAATCATTTAGTATGCAAAATTAGAATTATATTATAAATATTTTGTTTTGTTTTCCATTGACTATAATTATTTCGAACGAATATGATGATCTGTTTAAATTCATCATCGATCCTCAAATATGGTTATAAAATAGTTTATGGTATTTCATTCATAATAAAACTATGAATTTTACTCATTTATTATTAAGTGGATTTAAATCAAGATAAATTCGTAATAGTTTTTTTTAATGTGAATTTGAATTTCAATGAATTTTCGGCGTGCATATAATTCATAGATATTCAACAGAAATTGTAATTAACGTTTTGATGATACGCAATCATAATTTAAAAAGTGTTTTCACAAGTTTTCGAGAAGCTATCATTTCAACATCTGTTTCAACACGAAGATAATAGTTCACCGCCTAAGGAAACACGACGCACGGTTGTCGGTCATTGGAACACGAAACGTCGTCCAGCATAATCTTAACGATGCGTAATCGGATGCAGCCTAATTGCAACTCCCCGATTCAGACGCAAAAGAGGATCGATTCAATGTCGAATCGATCAATCGGAGAAACCTTCTCTAAGTACGAATCGATTACCTGCGCGTCGTTGTAGCTGCTCGAAGAATTCAAAACCGAGATTGAAACAAGTTCCCAAGGTTAATAGTTAGAAAGTTAGTATACTTAATCTCTAATACCGCGAGCGTCTGCTTGTGTATTCCGGGAGTTTACTTTCAATTCGACTCTCTGCTGACAATCTCTCCCCATTCTATTTAAAACGGGGAACGATATGAAAACGAATATCTTCTAGCTGACTTGCCTCATTGTTGTTAAATCGTTAAAAACCGAAGTTTCTTCACAGACGTCGAAAATCGTATTTAGTTTACCTGAAATATCTTTGTTCGTTCGTTCGATTATCCGAACTAATCGAGATCAAATTAGAGTTCGAATTTTAGAAGAATTTCTGAATTAAAACTTTCCCAATGATTATCTAAAATAAACAGTGTTATTTGTATTTGCGTTGTTGTCAATAAACAGTTTGCTATTCGATAATTATTTGATTAATAAAGAGTAGAAATATTCTTCGATCCGGAGGTCCGACGTTTCACTGTACTTTCAAAAATCATATCGAATCCTATGGTTGTATTGGAATTACACAAGTTGTAAAAACACTTTTGTTACCAATTGGTCTCTTGTTTTCGGATGGCAATACGAACGAATTGAACCGTTCAATGGTACTAGATCCTCGACAGGTTGTTCAACGTTTCTGCAGAGGTAACGTAGCGAAGAATGTTGCAAAAAATTGGAAGAACCAGGAAATTCCACGGTGATTCTATTTATGGAGACGCCGGGAGGACAGAGGCGTCCGTCAATTTGTTTTGCTAATACTTGTTCAATCGCGGAGTCGAGTGTTGTGTAAAGCGATGTACGGTGTTTGAATGATCGCCAATTTTGCCGGCGGCGTTTGCATAATGTTGGAAAAGTCCACTTACGGTTCGAGCATTTCTGCGGAATTGGCAGCGAGAGGAATCTTCCTGGTCTGTTGCTTTGTGGCCGAATTTCGTTGATGGCGGGCTCTGCGAGGGCGAACGCCGCGAACAGCACCACGGCCAGTGGCACCAGTATCATCTGTAATAATGTTACAACGTTTCTCCTGTTAATTCTTCGTCGCTCGAACAGCGCAGCAATTTTTGGGCAATTTTTCGAATCATTTCTGCGTTGCAGATTGCGAATTTATCGGAACGCAATACTCAAGTGCAACAATGTATTTGTGGCGTGAATTGACACAGAACTTGCAACAATGTATATGAAACAAAGAGGAATAGATGAGATGCTGTGATACGCGTTTGATATAAACGAACAGGCCAAATGCAACGATATATTTGTGATAAGAACGAATACATAAATTGCAGCAATGTATTTCTGAACAGGAACGAACAGAACAATTGCAACCATGCATTTGTGACAACAATGAATAGATTGGAAAGAGAAGAAATCAATGGTCTCCATGTAGCAAATATGTACCATAGTAATTATGCCAAAATCAATGCAGACGATGCTTTTTGCAGAGAAATATTCATATTCGTATAATATATTCATTTGAATGTTTTTTTGTTAAATTAGCAATAAAAAGAGCTGAAAGTGAACGTTTCCCCTAAATAATTTTAATTGCTTCAAATTATCCGTGTGCTCATGTTTGACCATCTTTTTGCTCATACCGCAAGACGTTTACTTTGGAATACAAAATTGTCTGCGTCAATTATACGAGCCAGGAGTCGAGTAAAAACGTCAACTGAAAGATAGTGAAACTATTTTCTTAACAATTTCAAAACTTCATCCACACGTTTTTCTCGCGAATCCATAAAAATCTGCAGTAACCGATACTCGGCTGAAAGAAGTCGTAAGCCTGCCACTTTTATAGTTGTTACACAAGCGTAGTGGGAACTACGGCCATGCCAGAAACAAATCCAATACATGACACTTTTAAGATAGCCAACAAAAAAAAAAAGGATCGGTGAGAGTTGCCGGTGAATACCAACGGACGAAGATAAAGATCGTGACTCCTAGGCTCATTGTCAGTTTCCTTAAGTCAATGGGAGTTTCTCTTAGGGAGTGTCAATGGAACGAACTTTCATGGCAGTTTTTTTTTTTTGCGAATAGATGAAAGCATCGGGAACTCGACATCCCTGCGACTCATCACCATTTTTCTTTGGCGGTGTTGCCGATCCGTGGATACCTTATACAGAAGATTGTGCGCGCGAACGCGCTTCGTTTCTTTTAATTAAAAGCCGACGGGAGAGGAATGCTCGTCTTATATAACGGGCACAAACATCGACGATCGGTTCAATAATCTTTGGGACTTTCCACTAGCTGAGGAATGTTGACAAAGTGGCGAATTTCTGAATTTTTCTCGAAATCGAGAATATTTCAATTGTCGGCAGGGACGAGCATATCTGGATTATTTACAAAGTGGAGTTTATGAATCATTGACGAAGTCGAGAATTTCTGAATTGTTGACAAAGCGGCGAAATTCTGAATTGTTGAAAAAGTGGAGAATTTATGAGTCATTAACAAAGCGGAGAACTCTAAATCACTGACGAACACTAATTGCATCAGTTTACATTGATACTTTCATGTTACTTTGCTGTGTCCAAAAAAATGATGACCCACAACATTTAAGGGATCACAGATGATGCATTAAAGTACGAAGAAAGATGATAACTGGACTGCGGATCTTTATACAATATCAAAATTTACCCTCGACGATTGCAAAAAAAAGAAAACAAAAATTAAATAAGGACGAATTGTTTCCTTGAATAATGTCATTACGTTCAGGAACAGTGCAACCATATTCCGAAATTGATCTGATGACTTAACAATACATCAGCTACTTATTTCCCTCATAAACGCATTAAATCAGCGGTATAGTAATAACTGTCATTAGCAATTTACAAAAGTTCTACTGGTACGACATTGACAAATTTGTCTTCTTCACAGCGATTCTTTTGCAATAGTCTTTAATCTACCACAAGGAACATCTAACTGATCGTCTGCCACGTTCCACATGAGTTACACTGTCTTTTGGCCAGAATTCTGAATTGCCGTTGCAGCATTGGGCAAGATCAGAGAAAAGACAGAGGAAAACGGATTGAAGCAAAGCACTTCAGTTATCTGGACCACTCACCTTGTCTCACTAGTTTGTTGCTCGTCCGTTTGATTATCCCGGTTGTACGTATCGGAAGAAGAGCCCGACAGCGAAAGAAACGTGGTCACTGATAGGATATGAAGAGACGGGCACCTTCACCGTCGATTATATAGAAATGGTCCCCACCAAGACGGAGGACTCATCCCACTCTGGCGTGAGTCACAAGGACCCATCTCTTCTCGGCTCGACCTTACTCATAATTAGTCTAATAATTGGGCGATCGTGCGCTCGGATTTTGTCACGCTTTTCTTCTCCGAATCGATGGAGCTGTAAAATTTCAATGAGCAGATAGCGAACATGGTAAATGATTTGCCAAACTGGTTTCACCCCTCTCGCTGCTCCCTCGTGTTGCCATTGTTGTCGACGAGGTAGAAAGCACTCCATAAAAGTGTATTCAGTAGTGCACAGACACAAGTAACCGAACGCGAAGGTTTTCTGTATCAATTCCAATTAACATTAATCAAATGAGAATTTCTTGTTTCGATAACTCCGATGACTTTCGTGTTATTAAATTGCTTTAATTGTTACACCGTTCGATGGAATTGACTTCGTTCTCTTCTAAAGTTAATGGTGTTAGTAGGCTAATCTTCGGAGCAATAACTATAGGCATGAGTGTAGCAATACTCAAGTTACTTTGTTTGTCACATTCGGTAGTGTAAAATATATATAAATAAGATTTTTCGCATCAATTACAAGTAACACTGGTAATGTTATCTTTTAACAACTTCGATAGAATAGAAGCATTTTCAAAACTCCTCTCATTTTGACATTTTCTCAAGATGTTGACTGATTATTTCCTTAACGCGTCCTATGCCGAGCTATTATTACTCGACTCTTCGCTCTAGTCACTTGTTATTTCACTAGAACTTGCTATATTATCTGTAATTATTAATAATCGCATATAATAATAAAACAAATTCATTACGATCCATTCTTGTGATGGAAATTAATTCTTTAATTCTGGATTTATTGTAAACTATGTTTTAGCCCATTAAATAAACTTGCAAGCATGTACCATCGGTAGTACACGTGACATGGAATGTGTTAATTGAATAGTACGTTGCTACAAATGCTTTTGAGTCTGTTATGGGGAAAAATATAACAATAATGTCCAACTGCTTTATACGACATAAAAGTTTGAAGGAAGACACATAAGCGGAGAATCTTCGCATCTCATTGGGTCACTGACCCTTGCTTCCACTGCGATTAGATCGCTGATCATAATTTTCAATATATCCACTTTGATCACTGATCATAGCATCTACTTGATCCGATAACGTAACTTTCACAATTCTCATTATTATATAATGTCACACACACATACACATATATATTTAACGCACTCTGTTATTTGTTATAAATACAGTTAATAATTATACTAAAAATTGCTGTAATCTGCTGAGCGCATCTATAAAAATTACAAATTCTTGATGGCATTCGTCCGTTTCAACTATGTAGGCATTGCCAATTTATTTTGTGATCATGCGTGTTTTGAAATCGTAAGAAAAAGTTGGACGACAATTCGAACAAATAAATGAACACCGTTGCGTGATTGAAGCTCATAGAATACGGTGGCAACCATCCATTGGTTCGCAGGCAAATATAAACAAACAAATATAAATAAAATGGTGACAATCGAATATCGACGTAACAATGAATTTGTAAGATCACAAAATCGAGGTGACATAACCGTGATCCTTTTCTATTAAATAGTTATTAGTCGATGCCTATAGCGCTGCCAAGTATGACCAGACGATGATGAGAAAAGCTTCAGGAATTTGTTAGAATTCGTTAGAAATGACATGACATGTTCCTCCATCAGACGTAAAATATTGTTCGAGACGCTGTCGCATCGAGGTGACCTTGTGCTTGTGATGATGCTTGTGACCAGGTGCTTATCTCGATCTTGCCCATAACGCGACGTTATGAAAGGAAGACATTAGAGTGCAAATAATATCCATGACCTTGGAGTGACATTTTTTAACGTGACTTTGACGGAACTTTCTTACAACATCAAATTCACGTTTTGAGACCACACGATATTCTCGATTGTTACATGTGCTACTGTGAACAAAAAGTAAGGCGAATTTGTTTATAAAATGTAAATTCTTTATTTATTCTTACAAATCAATTTCATCCCCTTCAAAGTAGTCGCCGTCCGATAAAACGCACTTTTGCCAACGATTTTTCCAGTCCTCGGAATAGTCTTTTTCCGGTATAGCCTTCAAGACCTTCTTCGATTCGGTTTTTATCTCCTCGATCGTGTCAAAACGGCGTCCCCGCATTGGCCTTTTGAGTTTGCTGAATAGCCAGAAGTTGCACGGAGCCAAATCGGGCGAATACGGTGGTTGCGGAACGATATGAGTCGAGTTTTTGGCAAAAAAGTCGCGAAGAACCAATGCAGTATGACATGGTGCATTATCGTGATGACTTTTGGTTGTTTACAAAAACACGTGTAACTCGGAGATAATTAAACCTTTTGACTAACAGACCATTGGCAAATGTTATAGACAATCCTACCAACCTAGGAAGAAAAAAAATAAAAAAAGAATAAATAAAGAATTTATATTTTATAAACAAATTCACCTTACTTTTTGTTCACAGTGTTATTTGGTTGTAAGACGTTTATCGTGAACGGGACACCCTGTACATCGTCGAGCGCATGCCTAATCTTAAATATTGAATGAAAGTATCAACGAGTGTGACAAACATGGGTCAAGGTTTATATATTGTATGTACATGTATATGTGTGTGTGTATATATATTATACATATATGTGTATAGGATGTATGTATACATAAATATTCATATATACATACGTATCAGATCATATCGAATCGATTAATTTTCACGGTCGCCGCCAGAGATTTTACATGAAACGATGGTTCTGGAATTAGGCACGTTCAGAGGCAATTGCCTAATTCGGCGAAACACAAAACCTGTTAAAACCATATAGAATAAAACATTTAACATCTTGCAAATAATGCAGAAAATGTTTACGCCTCAGTCCAATGAATATAAAATTTTAATTAACAGAAGATGCAATTAACGATTTGCCGTATCATTGAAAAATCAATCGGTCGTCGAAATGAAATATTTCGAAATTTCAAAAGCAACGAATGAAGAAATGACGGAAAATAATTATGCTTAAGAGGTCGTCGTTCTTCTAATGTGCAGCGCTGAAACAAGTCGCCTAATGTCCGAGACGTTAAATGAAGTTTAATTCGCAGTCTGAACTGCTTCTATTGTGCCACGGATATAAAATCACATTTCAAAATCGCATAGTAATTAATTCCCGGAGTAATAAAACCGATTTAACCGGCTGTCTGCATAAATATTAATACGGCCGTGTAATCCCTCGCGTGACTACGGTTGTTGCGCAACGGTCGCATCCGATTCCATTTGCATTTTGATCGGTGAGATGTGTTCGACGAGAAATTCAGAAAATTTACAGATTCACTCGCAGCAATTTCGAATTCTCGTTGGTGCCTTCGTTTAAATCGTTCGCGTCGTCGAATACAATTGACATTTAGAAATTCGTTAATTCAAGGGAAAATTTTAACGTATATCGTTATCATATTAGTCTCACGCGAGAAATTAATAAACGTATATATTTCTCGAAATTGATAATTTTCGATAAGCATTGTATGAGATTCATAAATGTATTGTTAAAAATTGATTACTGTACATATGGTTTAAAACTAGCAAATGTATAATACATTGTTTCTTTGATAAACATATACAATATTCAAAACTGGTAAATGTATACATTGCTTAAAATTGATAAATATATGCGTTGTTTAAAGTTAACGGATATCCATATTGTACAAAATTTATACATGTGCGTATCTCTCGAAGTTGATAATCATGTGCATCGCTTCAAATTAATTTAATCTCTCGCATGAGCTAGTTTTACACTGTTTATGGAAAATTAACTCAACGAACTCATCGAATCGCAAGTGAAAATATAAAAAAAAACAAAAACTTTACAACTCTGTCGCACCATTTTCAACTAATTAAAATCCTTGAACGATCATCGATTAGACCGTTGAACGAGCGATCGATTACGAAACGACTAAAACGTAAGAATTCGTGAAAAGACAAACTCGGCCCGGAGTTTTCTAGACAGGCTGTGTTACCCATGATGTAACTGTTTTAAACGTCCATAATCCCATGGCCACTACGTGGAAAGTAAAGCCCATGGAATCGGCATTGGTCCCTGATCAATAACACGTCCGAATTTTAAAAAGGAGAACCGCTTCCCGGTGACTTGGCGATTCCTAATCGATAACCTTGAGAGGATGCACCTCATCGTTAACTTTCACCGAGACGATCGGCGATACTTAGGAGAACAAAGATGGTCGCCAATGTCAGACGGTGCAGTTCCTGACTCTCGGTCCAGCTCGCAATTGCTTCTCTGTCTGTCGTGGGAAACGTTTAATTTGTTCCATGAAAAACGACCGACAGTTCTTCCCAATCAAGGACACGATCATTAAACACCAGTCGCCATCTTGCTCTCTCAGATCGATCTATTTATCGACGCTGATTACCAGCTTTGAATTATTTCATTATTTTTCGCTGTTATCCATGTTCGAGTTAGAATTGCTTTGAAAGATGTCGATCTTCTTCTGACGTTATCTCCAAATCCCAATAAGGCGAGGTTATGTCAAAATAAAGAAAAAGGTTATGTGGAAAAACACCGGCCTTGGAAAAATTGAACATTTCAATTTAATTGAGATGAGCCGTTTATGAAGAATTAATAATATTGTTGACATTTTTAGATTATTAATATTGTCGCAGTTCGTGAATGGACATTGACTTCCATGACCACACTAAAAGTACTTTCGTCTGCAACCGGCACTTGCCTTGGCTAACGTGCTGCCACTTGAGCGATGCCAGGGTGCACAGCTTTTGATTTTGATCACCTGCAACATATTTGAATTTATTTATTTACAAAGTCTGCATAAAAAAGAAGGTGATACTTGAACGAAATATTTATAATTTTAATCGACAAAAATACTTTAAGCGATCGTTTGCCAAGCTCCAAAATTGAAACGTTATTTTCTACACTTACACGGTTACATTGTTAAGAGCAGTAACTTCACGTTGAACTTGAAAGTTTCTTGTTTAAGATATTGTTAGTATCCCGTGTCGGTAGTTACTATTACATTGTCCGAGCTACTGTTTCTTGAAATGAAGTCGACGATCGAAATTCAACGGTGGTAATTGAAAAAGTTTGAACATGTGTCGAGCAATTAAACATCGTTTTATAATTCTTGAAATTGAATTATACGTGTTCATAAAATACCTTGTGACCGTCTGCCACGGACTGACCCCCCTATGCCCAGCTCGATGGTCCTTGAGCCACGCGGGATTCAATTTTATTCGTGTTCCAATGGTGATAAACGAATGGCAAGGTTTATGAAATTAGTAAACATGATCACCAGTTCGTTCAAATAGGCGTCGGCGAAAGGTTTAAGGTCGAGGAGGGGGGAGGGTGTGATTATGAAATTCCGGTGGACGTTTGTTTTCGACCGGTTAAATGTCACTGTACTTCGAATAAAGTAGGGTGAACACCGAGAACAAGAAAAACTTAAGAAACGCGCCATCGTCCATTTTTCTTAAACTTTACCGCGGCGCAAATATCAGCGGATGAACTTCTAGCACTTGCAAATGGGTTTTTCCTTTTTTTGTTGCATCCGTATTGCAGCTCGCATCCTCGAATTGCGACATCGATCGTCAATGATTAAATACATTTTTGTTGGATGTCCTACAGCAGCGCGAGGAGCTGTCAGTTAATTGCCTAGTCCTTGTAGGCACGTGTCAACCAGCAGAAGTACATTAGTACATAATAACATGTCAGGCACGCCGATGCGAAATGATTTTTCGAGCAAAAGTGACTTTCTTTGCAAGTTATTTTAGTATTACGTATTCATCTTCATCATTGTATACTTGTTACTTCTTAATATTTACTACCATTGTTATATAATATATTGTACTTATATTATTAGTACCCATTATTATTATTAATTATTATTGTTATTAATACCGTTGTATTTAATCAATAATAACAATAATTTAATCATTACATTTGCTCCTTTGAACTAAACAATGCTCCTCTTTGCCATTCTTTCATATTATCAAAAAAAAAAATGCATTATACAAACAGGACCCGATGGTTTTATTCGCACTTTATAGAACACGTAGAAGTATTACTGTGTGTACGTTTAGTTTTCTTAAAATTATAATTACTTTGTACAGAAAATGAGAATCAGTTGAAAAACTATTCGCTACAGAATCCCTCGGCGGCACTAACAAAACCTCATCGAATGAAATGAGATGGATGATAAATAAAAAAGAAACAATTAAATAGATTGTTCCCTACTGTAAAAATTCATCCCTGAAGATGTTAAGCTCGATGGATCATCAGTAACTTTCAGTTGAATCAGTTATCGGTAAATTTCAGTCAATTCTGTAGAATATATTTAACCAATGCGTTTGATTGCGATTACACTCTGGTCCGAGATTAGTCGCAAGGGGAAAAGCAAAATTGGAACCAGAAGGTAGATTAACGGGCACGGGAGCGCCATTCTGAAAACCAATGGAACTTTCTCGATTGTAAACACAGTAATAACAGGTTCACAAAAGTCAGCGATAACTTTCGCTCGCCGTTCCTTTTCCGTGGGTCATTCCGCCATTTGTTCTGGTAACATTGATCAACGTTCGCAGAAACAAACAGAGCTGTTTTATTTATTTCCAGGAGATTTCGGGCGATTCTACGCGGCGATTCGCGCGCTTGTTCGAATAATCGGTTCGCATGAATGGCACGGTGCCACACAATGACGAAAGCAATCCTTTGTGAAGTCGTTGATCCCAACACAATCGCTTACGGACGATAGACGTTGTAATCTGTCGATCTCCGCTACAAACGTGTTGAAGTTGCAAAACGGTGTTAAACGTTGTTTTGTAAGTCTGACGATCGATGCAGTTTCGTCATAGCTGGTACTTCACATAAATCAAGCATGATACGTATTCCCGGATATCTATCTGTTACGAATCCATCGTGTTTTCCAGCCAACGGTGAGGAATACAGGATGTTCTGAGTCCGCGCACGCATACTACGGAACATATTATCTACTTAGCATTCAGCGAAACATAACATCGCATGCAATCATTCAAATCTGAGCTATGAGTAAGAATCGAATGCTCGCTAGAAGTTGAACTATAATTTACAGCTATCGTGCAACGATGAAACAAGCACTGCAACAAAAGTCATTGTGGAAAAACTTAATACAGTAAATTCTCTCGAATTGCCATTCATCTTTTAAATGAGGCTTGAAGAATCATATTTCTTCTTTGCAAATTGTCAAGTTCGAGTGAGTCACCCAAGTTGATGCACTTCTTTGCATAAGTTCCGCGACTCTGGTCTTGTCCACGGTTTCGCATGTCGCAGATTTTGTCGCGTGGCCGTTGGTTCCATTGATACACCTCTTACTAAAAGGCGTATCACTCTCGAAGTGACGAAGACAGAGTGATATTTTCTGGTTAGCGCCAACTATACTCGACTCGTTCCGCGACCGCCTTCTTCCTCCCTTTGGTTGCGACTCCACGCTTTGAACGCCTTGTGTACACGAGTCTCGCTCTTAACACTTTATCGACCGCACGTTTTTGAGGCTGCCACTCACTAAGTACTGGCTTTTTCGCGTGCGCATTTACTCCCAGTTCCGGCTAAATTTTCGCTATTTATTGTGTTGTGCTTATTCCTTTTGTTTCAAAGGAGTGTAATTTTATTGATATTTATACTTTATTTTGCATTTATTTTATATAATAAAGGACCTTGTGAACTAACATTCATAAAATAAATTCAAGGTAATAGTAACTAAAGTTTTTAATAATTCTCTAGAGTGTGGTACCTCTCGTAACTAAAAGCCGATTAATAGGCTAGCGGTCGATAAGCGTTGGCAATCGAAAAGCCGATAAATAGGCTAGCGGTCGATAAGCGTTGGCAGTCGAAAAGCCGATAAATAGGCTAGCGATCAATAAAGTGTTAACGCGAGTCCTCGCTATTTTCTTTCCGATTTTTACGCGTTACATATGCACGTGCTTTCATCTTCTCATTGTCCAACTTGCGCGACTCAATACGCGCTTATCGCCATGTACATATAGGTTTCTCGTTCTTTTCCTCCCTACATTTTGTGACATTCTATGTTTCGTATTGTATCATAGGCAGTTTTGTAAGTACGAACAATGTTGTGGACATCCCTTAAAGAAATAGCTGAAGATAGGGGTTGTCACGGAACTGTTGTGCCGACGGACAAGATAGAAGTGATCGAACTGCCAAGCGATCAACACATCGTTACTGAATAATCATAGAGTTGTTGTTATATGATTGAGTACCGCGTTATTATAAATAAAATGCCGCGAGGACCCTACAAAACTCGCAACAATACTTTAAACGGATTCACAATATAACGGATACTTAGAGAAACCAGAAAAATTATACCTAGGGTGGACTTGGCGGGCCGTTTTTATAAAAATCAAACAGTAGACCCACCAAAAAGTCTAAACCCATTGAAATGGATATGAAAAAGTACTCGACCTCTAAATTGAAATAGATATGAAAAAA
>NW_027589814.1:102292-105356 GCF_028453695.1 Augochlora pura
ACCTAAGGTGGACTTGGCGGGCCGTTTTTATAAAAATCAAACAGTAGACCCACCAAAAAGTCTAAACCCATTGAAATGGATATGAAAAAGTACTCGACCTCTAAATTGAAATAGATATGAAAAAGTACTCGACCTCTAAATTGAAATAGATATGAAAAAAATAAATTAATATTAATAAAACATATAAGCGTCTTTGGAACCTCGTGGCCAACGTGTCGGACGAATGTTATAATCATCGGCATGTATCCATTTAGAATTATTTTGTCTTAGGAGGCAGGTGTAATGCCCTTTATTAATAGATTCGTCATGATGCAGAATGGCACTAATAACTTTGTACGACTTCGACGCTATGTGCAATATCGTAGTAGGAACAGCCTTGATGTTCGCGTTATTAATTTTTGAAACCATCTGATTATGAACAGAAAATATCTTTAAATGAATTATTACGAGCTGACTAGCAGATGTTATCTCAGCTTTATGTATCCTGCTACTTCCACAATGCTCGCATGGACTATCGAAAGCATGCCATTTTGAAAATGTTGACGATACCACTTCTTCGAGGTTCATGCTTTTCGTCATATTTATCGTCGGTATTGACACAGATAAAATATAACTTTTTTCATGTGTAACTATCGTATGGTTGCAAGTTGTACAACGGATAGTACGAGATAGTGCACTCCGCATATTCGTGCAATGTGACAAACATTGCATATATACGTTGGCGTAACAAGAAACATGATCGTTGTTAACAAATTCTTTTACATACACAATGATTGGAGGATCGTTGTTCATTGTATTTTGCGATTTCATTATATTAATTGACATAGTCCAATGTGAATCGATAACACGAGATGTCTTGCTTGTGGCATTCTCAATAGATGGAAGATCCGATCTGTACATATGCCTTAAGCGGTTGTATTCTACTACTGCTGCAGTGTTAGCCTTTACAGAAGAAGGATCGAAATTAATTAAATGAAGACCTTCCAAAGAAGTGACTCTAGAAAGCGCAACATAAATTTGACCACAACTGAAAACTGTATTGCCAGCATCAACTACAGCCGTTTTTAAACTCAAACTTTTTTATCGAACCACCCGTCACAAGTGTCAGCATTATCGAATATTTCTGATAATCGTAAGTGGATGTACATAAGTGTCACATTAGAAACCATCGATATTTCGTCTATAATAAAGAGTGCAGTGTCTTTTAATTCATTACATAGTGTTTTCAACACTTTATCAGATAGTGACCTAAGGTGACCTGTACTTAGGAGTGTGGCCATGCTCCACAGGTAATTGAAATAACCGATGTATTGTCATACCGTCAATATTAAATGCTGCTATCCCGGTTGGAGCAGTTACAGCAGTGTCCTTATTTAATGTCTGCTTAATCCAGCAGCGAATGACTTTAATAAGGAAACTTTTACCCGTACCACCTTCACCGCTTACATAAAGACGCAGTACCGTATTAGAATTAGTAGAAGCAATAGTGTTTGAAATCTTCTCAAAAATTCGTTTTTGATCACTATTTAAAGCGGTAATCATTTCGGTAATATCTACATTCTCATTCTCAACATTATTCTTGGCATCTCTAAATTCTCGCATCGCCTCTTCTGCTTCAAGCGGACAACAATCTAAACGATTGTCTTGAAAAGATTCATGGTCGGATTGACTTTTATGCAAGTGATCATTTATTAGCTGATTCATATGATCCACCGCTTTCTGAACATCTGATATCCGTTCGTGGTATTGCAAACCTACAATAAGTTGCGATTTTATCATATTAAAAGCTTCCGCATACGTATCACAATTTGCTTTCAAATCGTCTAAATCTCTCCACGATTTGAATAGTAGCAACAAGGAATAGTAATATTTTTCTGGTTGAATGTTAGCATCATATGTGTAATGATTAATTACGTACCCTTGTGACCGTTTTTTCAAATACAAAACAGTACCTTCATCGTGAAGTTTTTTTAACCTATATATTCATTCAGAACTTATTATTACATTTCATAACCTATTCGTTCAAAATCACAATTTGACGAAATCTGACAGCTGTGTTGTAACACGCTTGGTTACAGCTGATTGAAGCTGAGCATTAGACTGCGCTCACCTGCCATCTAGCAGTAAAAATAACACGCTTGGTTATAGTTGTGTTACGGTCTGAATTGTTCTGTGTAGGGAATTCGGTATGGTTCGGATGCCCGTGGAGCGCTGAACCGCTCTGCTCGTGAAAGGTTGTAGAGAGATGTACAAACTCTGAATACTTTAAGCAAAAGGTACTTTATTTATAGAGCTCTAAGATGTACTTTCTTTGACTGTCGAATAAAATCTGAGATTTTCTGTGGAGTTCTGCATTTTCTTCCAGCTTCTTTTCTTTCCCTTCTTCTTTAGCCAATAGGAAAATTAGCTGGGCGCTGGTGAATTTGCTGGACGTTGATTTGTCGGCCGGTCCGTCTTCCGGTTGCAGCTCGAAGATGGTTGGTGGTTCGACAGTGCGCATGCGGGTGGGAGTGCGCGGGAGTCGAGCGCGCAGGAGTGAAAAGCCCGCCGAAACGAACATTGTGGGGGTGTGCCGCGCGCGAAGATTTGCATAGCAGTGTCGCTGAGATTGGCTCTAAATAATTATTATAAAACATAATTTTTATATTAAATAACCTATATTCTTCATATCCCTTATGTCTGGAAATAATTTTGAGTCTTTGATCCACGAGCAAAATTCCCTCGTCTAAAAGTTAAACCAAGGCTATCGACAAACGATAGAAACTTGTCGGTTGTCTATGTCGGAAACTTTGTCTAATGGTTTGAGCGTTTTACCACTAGACGAATTGGCTCTGTACAAACGTTGAAAAAAGTTTCGAAATTCTGTCGCTAGAGGCGCTATTTTCGCCATTTTGGCGCTATTTCTGCGTTTTAAATTCTTCGCATAATCCAAACAGAGTAATACAGTGAATAACAAGGAAAAACACAACAGTATTAATTTCATATTTGCTTCGTTTATAAAACGAAATTTATTAATATCTAAAGATCAATTAAAAACTAAAAGTATAACAATAACAGGATTGAT
>NW_027589815.1:0-19298 GCF_028453695.1 Augochlora pura
GGTTACAGCGGTTCGAATATCCGTAACTGTACGCCGAAGCAACAGTAGCATCAAAGTAATTTCGACCACCGAAACCGACCATCGAGATTTCCAAATTTCACTTTTTTTTCTCTCCCCCCCTCGACAGTTCAACCGAACCCCGATTTTTCCCGTAACGCACCGTGCGGAACGCGGGATTGGCTTTCGGTGGCTGTCGAAACCCCCCGTTCGATCGCCGCGGCCGGTTTGTAACAGCGGTTTGTAAACGGGCGACGTGCATAAGCATCGCGAAACTTCATCGGACCGTCGAACAATAATCGGGCAACGGGAATGATATTCCGTCGGGACGGAGTTTGGCGAACAATGGTCCGATCGGGTTCTCTGGCGTGCCGATGTTGTTCGAATGCGACTTGAAATTCTGACGATAAATTACGGACGGCGATGCCGGCCGTTTTGTCGGCGGGCACGAAGCACGCGAGTCCGGCTGTCCCTTGGCGTTCGCGACGAGGTAGGACGGAAGTGGCGGCGATAAAATCGACAAACGGTGAACTATGCGTACCGATGCGATAGCGCAGACTAGAGGCCGATTGTGGGAACGAATGCCACGGACGTATTGTTCCGCCTCGTGTTTTTCGGCGAAGCCGCGACTGAAATCGGTGACTTTGTTAGTCGCGGCGAGATTGAAAATTCAACGGGTAATTGGCCCAGAATACAGGATTCGGGCTCGGCAGCTTCGTTTATCAAGCTTATCATTGGTATTCTTAACGCTGGCTGATGAGCTTCCAGCTTCGGCTATTAGAGCTTTAACGGCGTTGTTATCGCGAACGAGAGAAAACCGCCGGCAGAGGCCATTCGAATTTGTATCGCGGCATTTGCTTTAATTCGCGGCACGGAGTTGTTTATATTATAATGCTGCATTTAAATAACGCTGCTGTCGTGTGATTTGTCGCATTCACGGTTTAACAAAGAACGCGACGATTATGCGGCTTGTTCCATTGCACGTATTAATCGCGAATGGATGTGCTCGGGCTTTCAGCGCGTCGCCCTTCCAAAGTTTTTCCTCAATTAAAAATGTATTTTTATAATTAATACATAATTTTATGTTATATAACTTTATAATACATAATTCTATAAATATATATATATCAGTTCTTGCCTCACAGAGAGCTTACATCGCATCATTTATCTTGAAACGTTTCTTTGCCGACGTGCAATTGCAACAAAAGTTTCTGCATCAAAGACAATTGCATTCTTCCCTTGCACAAATCACTGAAGAAAGAAACGAATTTTTATCGAATCGCTGTTTGTTACAACCGCATCAGAAGGCTTTTGGTTGAGGATCCAAGCGATCAAACCTCGTTTAGCGTAAGCACGCGCTATTAAACCGCGTCCGACGCAAGAAAGCTTCGAATTAATTCGCGTCGCCCATTTATTCTGAAAATCGTATTTTCTTTCGTCTCCCGCGGACAGAGCGATTAATCCTCCCGCGAGGGGTATATTGCCTCCGCCGGCTGAATAATACGGCTCCTAGAGTCTATAATCATTGTTCGTCAGAAACTCCGGCGAGGCCTACCGATATATTCGGTCAACGTGCGTGGAGCAAGAGAACGCCATTATTGATATTCCACGGTCCCGTTGCGGCGCGTAATTCTCACGATCGAATTGAATGAATCCTATTAGCGGGATTTACAATGATTGAACCGGTTGCCGGAGAATCTCGATAATTTGATTTCACATCAGAAACTGTTATTACACGATATTAATCTGTTTTACCCGAGTTGCGGATAAAATTGTTGACGATTTCGAAGATTTTCTTGAGGTGTCTTCGGCTGTTGATTTTCTATTTTGAGATTGTAAATGAGAAATTTAACCGTACGTAAATTAATACTGAAATTGTTACACTGTTTGGTGTAACACATTTGGTGTTTCACATTAGTGAAAGTTATGAAATCAGGAATAAGCAATATTCAAATCATTGTTGACCGTTACTGAAAGTTAGGCGTCCTGCGTCATGTTGTTTTTCATTTCCTCAGTCTGTTATTGTCCTCGCAAGTATGTAAACGTGTTTCGTAAGACGGTCCTCGGAAATATTCTGACCGTTACTGAAAGTTAGGCGTACTGCGCAATGTTGTCTTTCATTTCCTCAGTCTGTTATTGTCCTCGCAAGTATGTAAACGTGTTTCGTAAGACGGTCCTCGAAAATATTTTGAACGTTACTGAAAGTTAGGCGTACTGCGCAATGTTGCTCTTCATTTCCTCAGTCTGTTATTGTCCTCGCAAGTATGTAAACGTGTTTCGTAAGACGGTCCTCGAAAATATTCTAACTAAATTTTTCCGATTCAAGATGGACTTCCATTGATTACTGCTGACCCTTGGTCCACCTGTGGTCACTAGCGGCCATCGTAGGAATCAGTTGCGGTCATCCAGGTGAGTACTTAATATTGTATACAAGTCAAAATTAATTTTTCTAAGTATTAAATTGCAAGTGACATTGAATTTCTGCTGAAAAAAATTATTTCACTAGAACTCCTGTTCTTTACAACTACGTGGATGCAAGTGGTGCACGGCTCATGTGTGGTCGGAAGCAGAGATCGAGAGGATCGTTGCGGGTTTCTTCGTCGGGATGTCTTCCCGTTGCGGGCTTCTTCGTCGGGATGTCTTCCTGTTCCGGAATTCTAAAGCAGCTGTCTTCTGTCATCAAGTAGTGAGTGAATATTTCAAGAAATTATTACGTAGAAATTGTAGTATTTCTTAACGAGTACAGTGACCAAAGGGTTGCCCGGCAATCCTTTGAGTGGTAATATGTTTCTTAGGTAGGTAGGGTCTTTCTGCACGCCGCGATTTCTTTCAATATTTTCAACTATTGCTAATTTTATTTCGAACCTGCCAAAAAATCGGTCTTTCGGATTTCAGGCGTTTAACATAAAACGAATGTTGCAAAAATGATATTGGTACATTTCCTGTACCAATATATCGAACAAGTTTATTTCGATTAATCGTTTTAGAGACCGCGTGCAGAAAGACGGTCCCCGTTATATAAAATATATTTCTTAAAATTCGAAGTAGAGTCTCACTTTTTCTTGTTTTGATATTTTTATGAGACTTATTCGTACGCAACTTGGAATTATTATTAACAATTCATTAAAGGTATTTGAAGATACTTTGGAATTATTGTTATCGAATCATTTAACGTATTTAAATATAGAAATTATTCCTATGAAATTATCATTAAACGTCGCACTAATTGTTCAATGAATTTAAAATATCCCTCCCCGGAAGCTAATGACACTTTTTAGATAGGATTTTCAGAGATTTGAGGTTCTATGCTCGTTGCTCCAATCCTTTCGAGTGCCCAAGGTTACTCGGAAGGGTGCGAGCAATGGCGCATGGAACGGTATTTAAAAAATTGCGATTGACAATGGTTATAGCGTATCGTGCACGACGTAATTTCCACTTGTGTGTGTGTGTGATTAGGTAGTGGATTTTGCGTCGGTTTTTTAAAATTGTAATTGAGTTGAATAAAACATATTCCATTCGCGATCCATGCCATGCAACGTGGATCCGTATGGAATATGTATAGAATGTTCATTCGTTATTCTTATTTCGAGAATTGTGACCCCACTTAAGAGATACTTATTGTAAAACGACTGTCATTAATAGTCGATTAGAGTCGCGAGAAAATAAATTTTAATTATTATAAAATCGCAATGATCGCTACCATTGTCAGTCGATTTCAGGAACTAACATGTACCTTAATTGTGAGTGAATGTGATCATGTTGGGGTGTCAGAGGCGTCCCGGGACGTTCTCCGCAGGTTAGCACCTCAGCGTATGTGTGCCAATCGTGAAGCGAATGTGTTGGTGTGATTGTTTTGCTATTTTTTAAATATAGGATTAGGTAGGCTAGGTAACTTGCCTTAGCGTGTGTGTGTGTGTGAACTGTTAGGTAGGGCCGGGACTGACCGTCGTTCTCTTTCGGGTAGGCCGCGATTCGCCCGACGGTCAGTCACCGGTAGGGCTCAAAGGGTTCGACTCGAGCTTTATTCGAACGGAGCATGACGTTCGATGTTATAGCTCGAAATCGACCCTTTGAAAATTCTCTTAGCTTCCGCGGTCGCGAACGCGTACGCGCGGGAAATAGGGCTCTCGAAACGAAACGATACCGGCTCCATTGCACCAGCAGGATTATCGGCTTTTTCCGAAACATTGTTACTTTGTTTCGGAAATCGTTGGTCTTCTACTAGCTGCGGAGCACGTGTAGGGTTCTAGGTTCATCAGGCGATTCGCCGAAGAAAGAAGAGGCTAAATGCCGAAGAGGCCTCTCCAACAAACTGTTGAGAGAGGCCACCCTATTGTCGTTACCACTTTGTCACTGTACTCGTTTGTTAAAATTGTAATTGTAGTAGTAGTAGTAGTATATGGGCAGGCCTTGCCGCCCCAACGATCAGCGCAGATGGGCACGTCCGCGATTTGCAAGTAGCGTTGCGAAATGACCACGCGTTGCTTTAATCAATTTTGAGCAGAGATAAAAATTAGTGTTCTAAATAAAATAGACACGTATTATATTATATTATAGAAAAATTAACTCGATCTCCGATTCGACGTTGCCGTAGTGCGGAAATGACGGCCAGGATGAAGGACGCGATCGTGGCTCGAATTTTCGAAAGCTTCCCCGCGTGATGCGAATCTCTGATTCACTTTCCCATAGTTCTCCGCGTAATGCGCCCGAAGCGTCGAATTTCCGACCGCATTGAGACAATATCTCCGGGTTGCGATTCCCTTTGAATGCTTCATTCTTCCTCCGTCGAATCGCTTTCTCACGGTTGTCCGAATCTGTAAGAGCCCCGAAGATACTCGCTGCTTGCCCGTGCTCGTGGATCGTGAACAATTGGACCAATAAATCTGGACGGTCCGATGTTATTAAAAAAGCGGTAAAGGGGATGGAGCCGCGTACAATTCTGACTGCGTTCAATTGTTCACCCCCTTAGCGTCGGCTGAGAGATTTCTATGTATCCGAATGAAATACTGTTTTATATAAATCGTCGAATTAAATTTGTTTCATATAAATTGACAAGGAAAAAAGTTATATCATTCTTCTGAAATCTGATAACTTGTATATTAGATTTATACTTAGTTACGGGAATGACTTTAATACTTTCCATTATTTTATCTCTCAATCGGAACCTTTAATAATTAACACGTTCGTGATAATCGATTATTGCTGTTATAGCTCAGTGAACCGAATATAGCTATTGCATTAAAGCGCATAAATATTTCTAAAAATAAACGCTGTTAATCGAATTGAGTGCATGATCATTTGCTATAGCATTCACGCCGGTGTTGAAGAAAAAGATACGTATAAATAATTAGAAATAAAACAGTAAAGTCGTCGTTTTTTATTCTAACGATTCAATGTATTCACAGTAATGTACTACCGTTGTTTCGTTCTTTCTCTCTCTTTCGCGGGATGTCGACAACTACGAAGCCGAGCCGCGGGGCTCGAAGAATCGCGTCTTGTCCGCGCTTGAAGTACACTCTGAAATCCGCTCCAGCGACATTCGGGGAGACACTATCGTAATTGGAGACAAACCGCGTTCGCCGTTCAATTCCGTTCCCTCTGTTGACCGTGCGCCGAGGGAATTTCATTTCTCCGTGGCCGTTTCGCATTATAATCTGTTTACACAGGCATGAAAGCAAGCGAAACTTTCTAACGAGACGGGATTCGCTCGGCTTCCAAGGGTGGGTGGTAGGAACTTCGCGAAGATTGCGCCGGCAACCGAACGTTCTAACGGAATTAAAAAGGGATCAACTTCCAGAACGGAAATTCATAAAAATGCAACTGTTGCACAAGGGGTACGGACCGGCTCCCCTGTAAATATCCTTTACTCGGTGTGCAACAAGCTTTCTTCCTCCCGTCGGCCGGCGTTTCTCTCGTTTTTCCTTAATCGACAAAGTTTTCGCGCCGGTCTCGCTGCCGCGTTCTCCCGATTCTTTTGTGCCGCGGCCCCGCTTTGATCCTCCCGCCACTTCTCGCCCTGTTCGCGCGCCCCCCTCTCTCTTCCAGCTGATGAAAAATCGTCCGGGAAACAACACCCACTCGCCGCTCCAATGTTCTTCCGTATGCGTAACGGGTCGCTCCGAGAATATCAGCTCGAAAACGATATTTTGAACGCGGGGTTCGTTCAAACCCTTGATTGCTTGTCGTCGAAAAATTGACGAGGGAAAATACGAATTTTATTTTCACGCGCGAAGAATGATCGACCTGTCGTCGTACGGTTAAAACGGAATTCATTTTCACAGCACTATCACCAAACACTGACCGTTTAATTAATCACCGATATTTCGGTGTTGCGGAGATATCCGATGGGGCGTTTTCCTCTTCTACCGAACAATGATACATCTGTGACGATTGGTTTTTTTAAATATTAAACAGGCTACAAATTGTCAGAATATTTGAAATTACTTTGAGTTGTTGAAAATTTCGTAGAATCATTTTGGGGGTACGAGGTTCGTTCGAAAACGCTCGAGGAAAATTCTGCAGCATTTTTGATAACGTCCGACGGCTGTGTTTCACGGTCTTAATAAACATTGTACCGTCGTAAAACCAATAACGACGAGACTGCAGACTCGACGCGCTTACGATTTTATGGTGGCAACGTAATTGCATTTTTGAGGCTCCTTTGATCTCCAATTATTTGAGAGCCTGTGCCTGTACGTCCGAGAA
Source organism: Augochlora pura (assembly GCF_028453695.1). Classification (NCBI taxonomy): domain Eukaryota; kingdom Metazoa; phylum Arthropoda; class Insecta; order Hymenoptera; family Halictidae; genus Augochlora; species Augochlora pura. The sequence goes on from NW_027589815.1 coordinate 6,703, forward strand.
ACATTCAAGGAAAATTCTGCAGCACTTTTGACAACCGAACGACGGATTTGACAGATTAATTAGAAAACATACACATACAAGAGACATACAGGACATTGAAATTGTTCGGATAATTTCAGAATTACGTTACATTATTTTCGATACGATTCCTGAACGAGATCTTTATTTTCCATAAAGATCCGGTTGCCGTTAACAACGTTCTACAGTAAAATTTCATAGCCCCGGGAAACAGTGCACCTCTGTAGAATTAATAACGGCTTGGCCCGCGGATGCGATGCATTTATAATCCATCGAAATCCGTGCTCGTTTCGTTGCCGTCCGTGTTCTCTTATTTCCACCCTTAGCTGATTCAACCCCTCCGTCACGCTTCCGCAGTTCAATCAAATAAAATTCTTCCAATATATCGAGGCGCTATCGGAATAGCGAGAAGAAACTTCGGAAAGGGAGGGGGGGGGGGGGGGGGGGGGGGGGGGGGGGGGGGGGAGTGCTAACCGAAAAACGGCCTGGAAACTGCGACGTAATCCCATTAAAAAGTTACACGTGTATGCCGGATAATTATTGACTCGCCGTCAAAAGCAGAGAGAAACAGAGTGAGAAGGGGGGTGGGGAGGGATCGATGGTAGGAGAACGGCACTCGGAAACGATGTACAGGGTCTTTCAATCAGTGGTTCCATTTTGATTTGTCAAGAAAACGCGTCGGTTTCTATGAAATACGATTTCAGTCGACAGAGGAAAGTTTGCCATTAACGGCGAGGAACAGTGTCAGCTAAATAGCCATCACGGGCAGCCCTCTCGCACGCTTGTGCTCCTTTAATGAAATTTTCCCTCGCATTTTCACACATTTGCGGCAATATTTCATCGATAATGGCTCGTACATTGTCATTAAATGCTTCAATCGACTGGCGAGCATTGGCGTCAATTTTCTCTTTCGCCCAGCCACGGAGGAAAATGTGTAACGCTGTTAAATCGTGTTGCTCTGTCAGGAAAATTTTTTACACAAAACAGTAACAATTTGGATACTCTGTAACACGAATCGCCGTCCCTTATAATTCACGTTTATTTTAATGTTAACAATTCGCATTTCTGATACGCTCATTGTTCGATTTTTGCTGACGTATATCGTTTTGCAATGATGAGATTTGATTTATACAAATTTCGAACAACTACTAAGATAAAATAAATAAAAATAAATAATAATAAATAAAATAAAATAAAATAAAGTAAAATAAAATAAAGATGAAATAAATCTCTTACAGAATAGTTTCTACAACTTCAGTAATTGTGAGTGAAAAAAATCAGAAACTAATAATTTTGACTGGTCCCGGTCTTATATAATAATTTTGATAGTCCCAGTGTCACGGCGTAATTTTCACTCGTCGTTTGTCAAAGAATGACAGCAAATTGTTTGGGAAATGGAAACACGAACCGAGCGAAATCGAAATGGAGGTTCTAGCTGGAAGTTCCTGTAGTACGAGAGTGAAACGCGGATCGATCGCGACCCCGAAATTCGACCGGTAGGTGCACAGCGCACAGGACTACTCGACGACGAGAGGATACCGGTTTCCCTCGTTAATACGACTTCTGATTCGCCGTGTAGGACCGAGCGACGTCGGGGGAACTGGGTTAACGAGGGCATAATACCTGGAACAGAAGAAAAAACGTGAATATATTTGGTTTTCAGCGATCGAGGGGTTAAAAGCGATCGAGAAAGAGAAGGGGTCGCTGGCGGGACAAGACCGGCGCTTTCGACTCCAATTAATCGCGAGCTCATTTTTATTGCGAATACCTGGCACTTGTTTCGTTGCATTAAAGTTTCGACGACGGCGGGGATGAACGAGAAACAAAGTATATGTATTGGTTGTGGCTAGTGCACCGTTTCTAGCCGTCCGTATTATTTATTTATTTATTGATCAATATACTGTCAAGGCTCTTCGATTACATAAATTGGTACAGCGAATTGCGTTACACTGTTACAAAAAGGAAAAGTCTAAAAGAAAAATTACAGATGGCGGATAGATTTATTTACAGAACGTTCGAAGATCACTGGATCACCGGTGAAAAATGATAATTTGCTAATGATATAATACTGTTAAAAGGATCAATATTTGTCTGATCTTTTATTAAAAAATATATTTCAATGAATACATTAATTATATTCGTAATATACAGGGCGCATCATAATTATTGTAACTGATATTGGGACACCCTGTATAGTGTATGTCGTACTCGGCGAATATTATAAATTTATTCAGTGCATCGCCATTCCGTAACATTTACCGAAGAATAGTTCGGGTAAATATTCAGGTTAATCGAACATTCCGGATAAAGTGGGTGCCGGATAATTGGAATTCTACTCTGTACACTGTTTCTAGCGGTTATGTGCAATTAAAACAGCAACGTTAGAAGAGAAAAATAAGAAATCGTCAAATAAAACGATTAGAAAATTTTTGCGAACCTTTTCGTACTGTAACAATTTAATGGTCTATTAAAATCTGCATATTTCTTCTGCGATGCGAAATTTCAACCCCTTGCGGTAATTTAACGATTTAGACTCGCGGTGGGGATTTTTAATAATAATCTTTCAGGTGTGAATATTGTTCTATCCCTCCTCTTGTTATCAATATTTAAACATCAAAATAGATGTAAATATAAAATAAAATTCCTTTTCCTCTAAAAAATTATTTGCAGTCAACTAGGTTTTAATCGTTAAATTCATACAACTTGGGGATCTCTACCTAAACGGGAGAAAAAAATTTTGCGAGAACCGGAGCTCGTCGGATCGTTCAGAAATTATTCGCGACCGGATCGAGAGGGGTTGACGTCACGGAAAACGGAATCGACGGGCGCGGGGAGAGAGAGGCGCAGGGGGCGACGGGGCGAGGGAGACATAGCTCGTTCGCGGACCTCTTTGAATGGGCGCGAAGAAATCCGTCGGATGAATAATATATAAAAGAATCCATGGGCCCCACGAACAATGAAACGCGGATGCCTGCTCGAATAAATCCATTGGCTTCTTCCGTGCCGCGTTTGAGATCCTTCGCTCGGAAAATGCCAATCGGTGCACGGGGAAAATTGGAGGGCCGACGCGACGCGTACACCGGGGGATATCTACTTGTTTTTTGACGAGCGTGAAATTAATATCCGCCCCGTTCCGCGGGGTTCCGTATTCCACGGCGTTGCTACACGGGAACAATGTTTCCGGCGCGTCCATTAGCCCTTTTTTTTGTTTTCTTTTTCCACGAGGGAGAAGAAGTAACAGTGACGTAAGTCACATTTTTATCATTCCGAGGAACGAAAACATGTGATTCGTTTAAGATTTTATTCGATTTTTATTTCATTTGATTTATATATACGGGAAAATATGAATTTTCAAAATTCAAAATTACCGAAAAAAAAAATTGCCAAAAGTTTGCTTACGTCAGGAATATAGAGACAAAAGCATTCTGTCGATGCTGGAATTGGCACCAGTTATTCCAGAATGAAAGTCTCCTAAAATCTCCCAATAAAACACAGGATGTTTGCCCCTAAACGGGCAGAAGAAAAACAAGGACATTTCCGAAAATGACTGAAAGCAGGACATGTCCTTCAGAAGTAGATCTGATGGTAATGCTGTTGTAAGTCTTTGTCATAGTTCCAGGGCGGCGTAACTTTGCCAAAGTAACTCAATCTTCTTCTCCGCTCCCTTCCCGCGGCTCCGCGCCGCATAATAAATTGATAACAATATTTTCATTCTGCATAATCAAGTCGCAAAATGTGCAGCGAATTCGCCGGGAACTTCAAGACACTCCGCAGGGGTTGGGGTAGCACTTGGGAGACGTGGCTCGTGATCGCGTTAATTAATTGATATCAACGGAAGAGCCCGTCGAGAAAACGAACGGGGGTACCTGAATCGCCGGCGTAAAGCGTTATTACGGGGAAGACAGATAACTCTGACCTCTCCCTTGTTGTCTAGCTTTTACCGCGGCTCTTTTTGTTCGCGTTCTAAACAGTTTGACCTTGCTCGTCTCGTTTCCTTCATTTTTTGGTAGACCAATCACCGGTGCCCCGAGACGTTATAGAGAAGATGGATGGCTATATCCCAACCCTAAACTCGCCCCTGCGTTTACTTTGTCGGCCTCCCCCTCCCCGCTGTTGTTTTTCCGCTTCCGAAAAACACAAATCACGCCCTAAGCGCTAATACACACCCTTGCCACGACTTTTCATTCATCGATCGGCTGTTTTCGCTCAGATTTATTGTCGCCATCGCCGCGGTCGCGCTTGGAACACCGCAGATAAGGCGAACTATATTTCTTTATTATTTAACGATGAATAAAGAGAACCAGCGCCGTTATAGTGCGTAAAATATCGTGTAAAAATCCAGATAAATGCGTCGGACTATTTGGAAGAAAAGGGAAAACGGGAACAATGGGGTAGATGTGTTCGTTCTTTGTCGCGAATCTGTTTACCTGTGTGTTCGCGAAACGTCGTCTACTTTCTCATTCTATCTAACGAGTTATGCTTCCTTGACTCCGTTCAATTGAAAGCATTGTTTTCTCAGATATTTCCGTGGCACTTGCCATGCCAAAGAGCAAGAATAATCATACCGTCGTAAAACGAAAACTGAAGTAGAAGAATGGAGTAGATGCGTCACGCTGCAATCTTGTGCGATTCGTATATTCTTCGATATATTCATCATCTACTATACTATTCTATTTTACGCCGTCTCTTGAATTTATAACACCTGTTCACAGCTGTTTGAATGACGTTAATCGCGCTAAAGAGCAAGCATAATCTTACTAAAGCAAAATGAAGACAAGACAAGATTAGTAGATAAGGTTAGTAGTCAATTGGTGACACGGTAGTCAAAGTGTTAAACAATTAAGAATTCTGACACTGATGATCGGAGAATCAAAATTCTAACGGCAATTATCATAATAAAGAAGACAGCCAAATACTTTCAGTTGCCCATAGCAATTGCCGAAGTGATGCCCAAGAATCTCCATTTTTAACGATGGCCTGCTTGCTCTCGAGCAGTCGTGCCGCCGATTTAGATCGATGCATCGAGCGGTGTAGTGCATTACGAAGCAGCCAATTCATTTCCGCGTGTCCAGCTGCCGCGCGGCGTGCCGCGAAAAAAGGAAATCGAAACGGACGTGGAAACGGGAAACGATACCGATGCGCGATGGAGGGGGAGGGGAAGGGTGCGGAGCAGAAAACGCTGGCCGAAGAGAAGCGGTGTCTCATTTATCTGCTCGTTCCGTCGCAGTCCCTTTTCACCTGTCCGTCGTCGGCTCGCTACCAGCCGCCAGCCGGGCTTCTATTGTATCGTGCTCGGTCATCGGTCCACATTTCGCGACTTTCGTCCCACCTCGCTCTTCACCGCCTTCGTGCCTCTCTCTCTCTCTCTCTCTCTCTCTCTCTCTTTTCATCCCACGACACGTGGCCGCTCTGCCAGGGCGCTCTTCGAGTTTCCGCGACGCTGATTGCACGTCTTTCCGACAGGGCGCCCCGCTCCTCGCGAACCTGGTTTCAACTGTTACGTCACGGCGAGTTGCCGAATTTGATCCAGTTCCTAGATTGGACCCAATACGTGTGCGCCGTTCCCGTTCCCGTCTTCGTTATGCTTCGAATTTATCGAGATAATTAGAACAGCCTGCCGTAGCAACGTTTTAACCAGTTAGCTGTTCGAAGCCCTTTGAAAAGTTTATGCGTTGCTGTAATTATATTGTATGTTTCTTGAGGATATAATTTAATAAGTAATATCAAAAGCCGTTTTCGATAAATATAGTATATAAAACATGTAAGATTTTTTAAGAAAATATTCATTATTAACTGATCACAAAATTTTATAATATAATATTCATTACAACCTAGTTGTCAAATTTTATAATACAATATCCATTATTATCTGTTTATAAAATTTTATAAGATAATGTTTAGTGTAAGCTGATTGTAAAATTTTATAACAGAATGTTGATTACAAACTGGTTAAAATTTGATGCTATACTTGTCTAGAACAGCTAATTCATTAAGAAGGACATATTTTTTGATATTATTTATTAAATTATATACTTTATAAAAATATATATAAATTATAAAATGTATAATTACAGTAATGCTTTTTAAAGATATTGCAACAGCTAACTGATAAAATGGATCCGTTCTTCCAGTAAATATTTGTAAAGATGCTCTGGTCTCCTGCATCTCTTCAATTACTTTAAGTAAACCTGAAGAGAACACGATAGCAAGTACATTTTCTTTTCATTTATTCATCACTGGAGATCGAGATAACCTGACCAGTGTACTATAATGTTACTCCAATGATATCTAATCTTTAAATTTTTAATCTTCTTGGGACGTCTCGTAAATATTTGCGACTCTTTTGTTTCACGGCGTCCCCTTCTTATCACACGAACTCCACACCTTTCATCCCTGCGCATACATATTTACACTGCGGATTTTATAAATGGTAAAGATGTTTTTATCACGGTAAAAAACATCTAGTTTTGGAAATATCGTGGAAACAATACTATTACAAAAATTTTAATTTTAGAAATTGAATTTTGGAAATTTAATCGAATATCACGGAAATCAAGAGTCATTATTCCGTAATACCATTAAGAGAAAACATCGATGTACACGGAACATTTCGCATAAAAATCCGCAGTTCGATAACACGGTTGATAATATATTCGAAAATGTGATACTGCGGGGCAAGCGTGAGAGTTAAACAATGATCGTCAATGGAGCGTGAATTAATGGAACTCGCACAAAACAAAAGACAATAATAGCCACCGGCTCAGGAGCAAAAGTCATGGCCCAGATTTCCACCCCCCCCCCCCCCCCCGGCGAACACCGCTTTCCGGGACGATGAGCATTCTTTTCGGAATCGCCGAATCGTGGCGGAAATGTTTAAACATCCTTGACAGTTGCGCAATTTCCGAAGTGGTCGCAATGTTTGCCGTTCGAAAGTATCGCGAGGTGGACAGCGGCGGTCCTTTGTCCGGGCCAATTTTCGCAATTATGAGCGCGCGGTCGCCTGCGTCATAAACTCCGGGAGACGCGAACTGTAGAAACAGGGTGGAAACGGAACGTCGTTATCCCAGAAGTCTGTACGTTGTAACAGGGATGGTTGAAACCGAGCTACCTTTAACAGGACGGGGGGGGGGGGGATGGGTGGATCGGTTTCGAAAAGTGGCTGACAGTGTCTGTTCTCTCGTCTGCCGTTAGCCTATCTTTCCTTTCGACCGAGTGCCTCCACTTGTAATGGTTCCCCGACGACCGGTGTTCTCCAGTCTTTTTTCTCACAGTTTCGTCCGTTACTTCGCCCTGCTCCGTTTCGCGAAAAATCCGCCGAACAATGGCCAGGTGGTCGTGCCGGAACGCGACCGTATTTTTTTCGGATGACGGAAAAACTCGAAACAAGGGGACGGTGGACGACGGATACATTTGGAAACGAGTCGGGACCAATTGCGAGCAACGCGAGTGTCAATCGATCGGGGATAAAAATTGATTCGGCACAGATAGGAGATAGACAGCTTCATCCCTCGCTGTCGGAGAGGTCGTCTTATGGGTGCACCTGTTTAGTGACGCCCGTCTATTTTTATGAAACTTCGGTGGGAAATACGGCGCCCTGTCCAGATATCCTCGCTGCTCCGTCTTTTCTCGGTAGTGACAAGATGTGCTTCGTGGTCATAGTAAATCAATTCTCCGTTCGTGTCATTCGATTTCGAGGTCGCCGGTATTTTTCTCGTTCTTTAAAAGGCGAGGCGAATCGTGGTATGTTTCGTTGCGAGACACGATTACGAACTCGATTCTTAAATATAAAAATTGTGAAGTAGTACAAGCATTATATTCCACGAGTAGACTGTGGATTTCTATGTAAAATAAATAAAAATAGAAAATGAGACATCATTTTTATAATTCCATACTGTTGAAAATAATACATGGACGTGCTTAACTTCGTTTAGTATTTTCACCGTTTTGCATTTCCACTCATTTTTATTATAACCGCGTAAAATCTACAATCTATTAATGCCACTTTCTATGACACGATATTTTTACAAAGGGTTAAATAAAGGCCAGTGGTTGATTGTCTCCTTGTCGGCAAAAGTAATGAAAGATAACTCCATTTATTATAATCATTATAATAAGTACAACATTTCTATTTATCTTGCAACTCATACAGAGAAAAGCTTGCGGGACAATATTGAATATTTTATAATTTCTAAATTAATGTCAAACTAAAAAGTCGAGGCTAATACAATTAAAATATTTGGAGCACGGTGAAAACAATATAAAACAAGCGTCGCGATACGAAATTGTTCTCCTGTCGATTAAATTCCTGCATGCCGGACGCGAGCTCTGATGACTGAAAAAAATGCCTGTGAAATATTGTTGGTAGATTTCCATCGGTGGCGCAGCTTTCCGCGAAGCGGCGGGATTACCGGAATAACAGTCTTCTATCTCTCGACACACAGCGTTGCATTTCTCGAAACAGCGATTCAGCATCCAGAGCCGACGGAATCGGTTTTAGGGAGCCGACGCGCAGCTGCTGCGAGCCCGTCCCGCGTCGCCGGGATTAATTAAAATTTATTTGGATCGGGCTTATTTCGGCGGGGCGGGGGACGAACGGCGCGCCCGTCGACGAACGTCGAACGCGGGGGGATGGAATTGAGTAGCGTGGAAATTCGAGCGGGCACAGTTTTCGGGGGTTGTTCGCCGCGGTGGCTCGGCTCTCAAAGACTGGCTGAAATTCCGGGACGGCGACGGCTCTCTGTCACATTCCTGGCGAAGGCTTCCGTTGTTATGAAATATTTAAGAAACCGGATGAATTTTCTGCTCTAGATACACACCGCGGCTAAATTGCTTCGCTGGGAATTCGTCCGCGGCGTTACACACCCCCGCGGTTTTTATTCGTAATACGGTTCTCGTTGACTGCGGCCACTCACAGCGGGGTGTTAAGCCAAGATAGCTGGCCAAACTACGATGTTTTAAGTCTTGTTTTATACATCTCAGTTTACTTTTACCATTTTCAATGCACTTCGATACGTTACAATAATATTAAATGATTTTTAATACGTTTTAATAATGTCTTATAGTCTTTCATAATCTTTATGGTGTTTTTGATTATTTTCTCTTTTCTAAATTTCTTCTAAGTCCACTAAATAATCAAAATAATATCTTGAATATTTTATCGATAATTTTTGCATCTGCAATTATTTCCTTCGAGTTAAAACGTTACAAATAAGTTAGTAATCATATTACTGACAAATTAAGGTTGAAAATTAATTTTGGCTCCACGTGGTGCCGGATCGGACGCGAAAAAATAACGATCAGAGGGGAGGGAGATTTTCATGTTTCCCAGTTACCTCGACCTATTATCGCGCGCTCCACTTTTACCAGACGGTTCCGAAGCTTTCCAACCCTTTGACCGGATCAACGAGCATTCCCCTGAGCCCCGAAATCTCTCCCCCACGATGTTATCCTGAACCGTGGCCGGGGAAAGAGAAAATTACTCTGCGAATCATCGTCAGAATGCCAACGATTCCGTTTGGCAGAGTGCTGTTACGGATTAGACATCGGGAAAAGTGGAGCCGCTCGCGAAAATTGAGGATTTTCACGTGAAGCGATAATGCGAGCTGGGCTCTGGTCACATTTCGGCTTGAAATTGTTATAAAGAAAGAGAGCAACGCGATTCTAGCAATGAAATCTAAGAAATGGTATCTCAATGAAATTTTACGATATAAATTATACTACATAATACATAACCTTAAATACGAAATATAAGAAATTATTATCCTCATCGCGTTATTCACAAATATTTAACGAAAAGTTCTATAACGGAAAGCGCATTAAAAATTCAATAATTTCTCCCGGGAAAATTAGTGCACGGAACGAGCAATAAAAAGACCTCGAACGTCATCAGCGATTCATAGCTGCAGAAGTCACATTTTTATCGTCGCAATCGAATAAACTGCAAGCCCGGTTGCACATTAACACCGAGAGGTCTCCGTCTGGAAAATGAGCATTTTAAAGGAAAATTCGCGACGACCTACTCTACTAAATACAGTCTAATTATCGTTGCTCACGGAAGTTCCGACATCTTCGAGACTGCGCCCGTTCGAGAGTTAATTGAAAAACATCAGGTGCATTTCTTTGTATTTGTCGGATTAAGGATGGACGAGGGGAGGGTTCGCTAGTTCGAGCAGCTCTCGGAATGCAATTACCGATTGTATTTACCGAGATTCTGTTTTCAATATCGTCTTCGAGTCGGCGTTCTTTCACCGGCGAATTCCACCCGTCCCTGATCGTCGGATCACCGTCGAAATTCGCTCGATCACGGTGCAATTAGGGGACAAATCAGTGCAATCCGTCTTCTCGACCTATTCACGTGTTCTCCGGGCTGTACAGTGAAAAAATAAGGTACACGTTCCGGGGGGGGATTGGGAGGCAGCCGTAAAATTGTTAACGTTTACGTCCCGCAGCCATGAGAAATATTTGCTCGACGTTTTACGACTTGTCGTATGGGTAGTTCGGTTCGCCGCGATTCTTAGCTGTTTCCGGACCTCGCACGGTTTCCGCGGAGTCGGCGGAGAGTCGTATCCGACCCTCGCCAGATCAGGTGTCAAAGCGGCTAACAAGCACGGAGCATCTTAACGCTTGTTTATCGCGCTTCTTCGCCGCGGTCGCCGCGGCCCGGCTCGGTTTCCGTTCGGCAAACTTTTCTGCCGAGTCGATGGCCGCATTCTCTCTTCCCTCCGTGGTCTGTCCTCTCTTTACCGCGGTCGCAAAGTTATTAAACGGGAAATGGACTGTAAATTACGGGGAGATTTTTAACGGTACGCGATCGATACCCGGCAACCGCGGGACCTGTGCGAGAGAACACTACGGAAACCGAACGCGAGCCGAGGTATTAACGCTCCAACTACCAGACCGTTGTGCCTCGGAAATCGTAAAACCCGGGCCATTACGATCTGATCCTAGTATTATTCTTTTACTATGACGGAAACTAGGTTTATTGACACCCGTCCATTCCTGGAAGCTTTCATCCCGATCAACGATTCGGCGGATCTAAATCAATGATTAACGCTACCGTGCCGGTCAAAGCGACCGCTTCTATCATTTTTATTTAAGCATTGTCGATGTTATAAAGACTGTCACACGGAAAGATGTTGATTTTCTTAATTCAAGCGTATGTTGTAAGAAAAACTCGACGGATCCACGCGAACTTGATTTTTTTGTTCTTAAGAAGCAACGCGCGTAGGTCAGGTTTAGTATTTGCCAGGTTCAGTGCTGAACGCTTGCGTATTTGTAATATATATGGTTGCCTGAAATAGTTTATAGGATTTTTTTTTTAGTAAAAAGAATACTATGAATATAATTCGAATTTTATTGCTTTTTTAAATTTAATTATCGAGCATTATCTATGAGAATTGTGTGTGAAAGATAATATCTGTCAAATGATCTCCATAATTACATTTAATATTTTTTTACTAGATTATTACTGTCAAAGTAATAATCAAAAATTGTCAGGTAGCTCTTAAAAACTGTCAGTTTGGCCATGGCCCAGTTAATTAACCCCTTAATCCAGAATTAACAAAATTCTAAATTTCCCGCCATATTTTAGTCTCAGAATACTCCCAGAATACTTTCAGAATACTTTCAGAACAGTTTGCGAATACTCTCGGAATACTATCAGAATACTTTTAGAATGATTTTAGAATACCCTCTGGATACTCGCAGATTTCCTGCACGAAGTTAGAGACAAGTCAGCGCGGTGGTTGCAAAGCTCCGCCACGTTTGCGTGCCACATGCACTTTTTCATTCGACCGGCTATCCCTTGCAACGATATTGGTATTACTTTTCTATTACTTTTTCTTTCTCCCTTACCGCGACTTTTCCTCCGGTATTGCCTCGCCCTTCTCCTTTTGCTTTCCGTTGCCGTTGCCTCAGTTTCGAACTCGATATTATTGGAGTTTTTCTTTCAACTTTTCCGCATAATAGAAATATTGTATGAACATCCGCGGCGCAACAGATAAAGTGAATCAAGGTATAGGATAATACACCAACCCCCGTAAATCACAGGAATTTGTACAGCTATGTTTTCCAACGGTTGCGTCGTATTTCAAGCTCTTAATGGTCGCTGGATTTTTCTACTTTTTTGCAGTCAGATTCAACTAGGGAAATTCCTTTGTAGCTTTAATACCGTATGAATCATCACGCGGCACAAAACAAATGAATAAACATCGCGGAAAAATCAATCCATCCTATTAACGCTATACTTACCGAGCACTAAACGCGGTCAGGGTATATCTTTTTATAACAATGCCGAGATTGCAGGTATTTAAACTTCGTATTATTTATTTTATAATCACAATAAAAAACATTACCAGGGCAACGTAAAATAGACCAAGTGCTGACCGTTACAGAAAATTAGGCGTCCTGCGCAATGTTGTTTTTCATTTCCTCAGTCTGTTATCGTCCTCACAAGTATGTAAACGTGTTTCGTAAGACCGTTACTGAAAGTTAGGCGTACTGCGCAATGTTGTCTTTCGTTTCCTCAGTCTGTTATTGTCCTCGCAAGTATGTAAACGTGTTTCGTAAGACGGTCCTCG
>NW_027589815.1:19398-28011 GCF_028453695.1 Augochlora pura
ATGCAATGAATACGCAAATTCAATGAACTTTATTCCCTTTATTCACGAGTTTGCGGTGTAATATTTTGCAAGTTGTCACTGGTTTCCCGCTTTTTCGGGCGCTTGTATTTTCGCTTCTTTGGAATTTAGCGTCGCGGTCCCACGACGGGTTGCAGCGAACATTTTTTTAGCGGGTACAATACCGAAACGCCCACGCTTTGCATACAATAAATACGCAAATTCGATGAACTTTATTTCTGGCCCCCCCCAAAAATTGATCGGGTCATCCCTGCGATATTTTGCATGCTTTTGGTGGTTTCACGCTTTTTACGGTTTTGTGGTTTTACAACAGCGTTCTCGCTTCATTAGGATTTATCGTCGGGTTGCCCCGAAGGCATCGTTTTAATCAACATTTTTTGTTGAAATTACTGCGTGAAAAACCGTTTAATACTCTCCACAGATCTGATTAAAAAGAGCAAATCTACCGACATATAAAATAATTTTATTTCAAATAACAAGTAATATAATTTAATTATTATCATAATTTGTGTGATAGTAAAATGATATATAATAATTGTAATCTTCTATTGTTACAATTTTTATCTTATTTTGTAATTTCATGTTACCTTCAATATATTTTCCATTGTATGTGACACTACTGCGCGAGAAGCTCGATAAATATTTGCCATAACCTGTTTAATTGTTTTCGAATTGTTTTATAACACAGACCACCCACGCTCCGCACGAAAAAGAAATAAAATTCTATCTATCCCCGGACCCTAAACGCAACATGTTTACGCAGCGATATTTCTCAAGATTTCACAGGATCGTCGCGCGCCTGTGTTTAACACGTTACCGACGCGATTTTGTTTTTTTTTCGGCGCGGCTGCATTTCCGCCTGTTGCCATTGGCCGCCGCCGCGCCGCGCCGCCAGGGCCAAAGAATTTCCGTCGCCGACGCGACGCCGGCACTTAACGTTTTAAAGGGGACGGTCGACGGGGATTTAATAAAATCACGGCTCTGGAAATTTATAGGAAAATCGAATAACGCGTCCGGCCGCCGGTGTTCCCCGGGACAGGAATAATTCCTCGCGGCGGGAGATTTTTCCTCGCGCGGCGAAACAAAGGGCGACGGCGATTTCTACCGGCTCGCGAAAAAGGGAAAAGAAGAAGCGGCTCGGGGAATCGTTAGGGCGAGCCAAGCGGACCGACGCGCGGTCGGAGATCGCGTGGAAGTCGGGGAACGTCGGTAATAAAAGTTGAACCGCTTCCGAACCGAGCCGGAGCATCCCCGATGCCGGGGAAACACCATTGCCGGCGGATGCGATGAACTTTCCAGAGTGCATGCGTCGAATGTGGTCTCCTATCGACTCCCTTCGCGAGCCTTTGATGGCCTGCACTCCCGCTATTTAGAGAAAAAGAATACACCCTCGCCGTCGTCGTCCTCCTCGTAGACCGAGTCGTATTACTCTAGAAATGTTGTTGCCACGCGGCTGAGATTATTAAGAAGTGAAATAAATCCTCCGTCTATGAATACAAAAATTATAAATACTCTTGAAGAAAGTTTGATACTTAGAAAAGAATTTAGTACTATTTTTCAGTCAGACTTAAAGTTGGATAAAAATTTAAATGACAGATAAAAGATCAAACTTAACGAATCAAATTTTTATACGACACTGTCGAACAAATATAAACGAACAAAAATATTCCAAGATAGAAATTTGTCCAAATAAGAATTTTACTCGAATTAGTATTTATTCGACTAAGATCTTATTTAAATAATAATTTATTCGAGCAGAAATTCGTACAGAAAATAATTCATTTAAACAAAGATGACTTTTTCAAAATATTTTGATAAAAAGTTATTTGAGTAAAGAATCATTCTGTAAAAAAATTGTTCAAGTAAATTATTCGACTAAAATGAGTCCATTCGTATAATTATCCTAGATAAATCTTGGATAAACATTCTTGTATAAACCCGCGGCAGAAACTAGAATGCGTCGGTACGGTTTTATTGGAATCTGTACAGGTGAATGAACGTTTCACTAGTATTTCCATAAGAGATCGAGAGCAAGCGTACTCGAACGAACCTCGTGAAAGAACATTCTTACCAGCGCTTATTCAAGGCACTGGAGAAATGAGTAGACTTGAAACTGCATTCGCGGCGAGAGTGAGTGAGATAAGGGGGGGAAAAGAAGACTTTACATGCTTCCCGGTTTAATTAAAACTGCCAACAACGGAAACACGTGTTCGTTTAACGTCACTTTCTTTACGTTGCGGAAAGATCGGCAAAAACAAGTCCGGCAAACACTGATTACTTTCGTGAACCCCTTGTGCTACGATTTATTTCAAAGCGCGTTGACTAGCCTTTGTTACTGATAAACCACGTCGGAAAGAAAATTTATATTTGTTATATGGTAACTTTCAATGTTTAAATATTAATGGATAGAATTTAATTTTGTACATATTTAGTAGATTATGTTTTAAATCTTCATTCTGATACGATATTATAGGGCGAAGGGTTAATACAATCGCGTGCTTCGTTCCAGAGTATCTAGACACGATCGTGCCACGATCACCGTGTTAACGTATCGATGATTACAGGACCGATTGCCTCGGCAGGCATCTCCCGTTCGCAATTTCTGGCGGCGACGCGTCGTAACTGGAACAAAGGGGACCGTAGTTGCGGGCCGAGAGCGGCAACTTCTGCGTTTTATGGTCCTACGGAGGTAATCCTTCGACGACGGAGCCCACCCTCCTCGGAAGGAATTTACGCAAAGCTCGTTCGCGTGGGCTCAAAAGACTGTCGTAGAACCGGCTGCCTCGAAACGGCCCCGATTTGTTCGAGGTAACGGGGATGAAAGGTGGCCGGGAGAGATCGGAATTCGGCCAACAATCGAGCTACTTCGGCTCGCTGCGTTCGTTTCCTGCACGTTGTTCCGGTGGAAACGACGCTCCACAGTGTGTGTGTGTGTGTCAGGGGAGGGATCTCGCGAACTAGGGATCCGAGTTCCGCGTCTCTCGTTAACCGCGGGATGATCCCGTTACCATCCAGTCGAGATGAAATTTTGTTTGAATAGAGCCCGCGCGCGCGCGCCGGGAGAACTCGCTACCAAACTCCTAACAAACGCGCGCAACTCGCGGTACCGCGCGCGCCTCCAAAAAATTCATTGTTCCATAATTAATGAGAAGGGATTATTTTCCCGTGGCAATTGTGCAACGGAACCGCGCATTTGTTGCGTAAAATTGAATATTTTTCGCGTCGGCGAAACTGTTGTTGAATAAAAGACGAAGTGCTCGATCCTGTATTAACAGCGATACCGATATTACGCGTTCAAATATAAAAGTAAACATCGTAACAGAATTTTATTGCAATATCCAGCGATATCTTGAAATCTCCCGTAACGAGAATATGGACAAAATTAATTTCGTTCAAATCACAAATTAATTTGCATTTCATTTGACGCGATACGTAGAATTGCTGTTACAGTCTCATGTAACGATGGGAGGCAAATTGATTCGATTTAAAAACTAATTAATTTGCGTTTTATTCCGTGGAAAGCGTAAGATCGTCCGGTGTTTTGATGTTCGTGCAATTTATTGTTATTTATACAGTGAGTTCCACTAATATTCGAACAACATTTGAAACGAAAATAATTTTCTTGGACTAAATGACTTGAATATTTCTTTAATTGATAAAAGGGCCAGACTACTAGACAATTACTAGGCTGCTTTTCTTAAATTTTGCTATTGCTTAGAACTACAAAATTAATAATTTTTTAATTTTTCTCTAAGCAACAGTAATATTGTAACAATGTACTCTAGTCATTGCTTAGTATACTAGTCTCTCTATCATCCAAGAGATATTAAATCGTTTCACCTAGTTTTAAAAAAGTTATGACGTTTTAAAAAGTGCCTGAATATTAAAGAGAATTAATGCATCGCTGAATTTGTTCATTAAACATTGATTTTGCATTTTACATCGATTCCATGCCAAGAGACGCGTCCCTTGAAAAATAGAGTACAGAAAATGCAGCACATTAAACTCGCGTCTGATCACTGCAGGACTGTTTCACTTAACTTTCGTCAGCACTTTTTTTTTGTTTAAAAGATTGAAGATTACTTAATAGCCCCGATCGCTACAGAACCGTTCCACTCGACCTTCTCCGGCACGATTTTTCTTTTGTTTAAAGGAATATGGCCACTATTGGGATATAAAGGAAAGCGCGGAGAAGCTTGCGGAAACAAAGGGCTCGAGGTTTTACCAATGGCGACCGGTATAGCGGCGCGGACCAGGATGGCCCTTAAGGATCGGTGGAAGAGGAAATTGGCGGCTAGACGGTGCTGCGGCTCGCGTGGCTCGATTATCGAGCACTATCGACAGGCTATCGCGCTATCGGCGAGCGGCAGCGGCGTACAATGGGCACGTTGGCCCGCCCAAACCGCTCGTCGCCGTGAATCACCAATGAAATCGGCGATCGGGAGACAATGACGCCGATAATAAAAGGTCCTCGTGCGGGGGTCTGGCCGGGGCTGCTGGCGGCACGGTTTTGACACTGCGCACGGGAAGAGTATGAAAACTCGGTGACCTAACCGCGCGTGCCTGCGAACGACACGCGAGTGCTCGACGCGTTTTGGAAATCGCCTAACGCCGCAATCAGTCGAGCGATTACATCAATCATTCTTCCGGCGACTATGGGACTCTGACAATTTTCTTCCTCGAAGAGAAATTATAGCTATTTTCTTCAAACAGACATTATACTATTTTTTTCGAAAGAGATTGGTACATTGGTACCAATTTTCCCATTTTCACTGACTCCCCAAGCATGATTATGGCTGTCCAAAAATCGATTTTTCATTCTAAGTGCAATAAGTTCTTTCTTGCAATTAAAATTAAATATGTTAAATATTTAAAAAGTAACAATAACTAAAATTTCATTCAAATTATCTGAATGCTAGCCTATATTGATCGAAATGAGGGTTGACTTGCTAGCAAACGAAGCGATTAATATAATGCCTGCTAATATAAGGCGATAAAATTATACTAAGGCAATATTTAAATTATAATAAGGCAATATTTAAGATTGCATAAAGTTTCTCTAGGCTTGGAGCTAGACTCATTTACCAATGAGAATTTGATATATTTATGAGAAATATGCACACAGGATACATACATGTCCGGATAAATAAAACGGTCACTTGATTAAAATAATAAATATCATTTTGATCGATGTATATAGTAAGTTATCTTGCATATGACTAGCTTTATTCTCAACTAAATGTGAATTAAATTGCGAGATAGTTTCAAACGGTAAGAACATTAGAACAATTGAGAAGTTACTGAATAAGTTATTAAAAGAAGCTTATTAAAAGTATCACAAGCAAAGAATGGATTCCCAAGTCATTCCCGTTACTTGCAACAGACTCAGGGAATATTTACTTTGCACGATGGGCATTCCACTCGTTCGACACCTATCGTTTTCTATTGGACTCTCACGAGCACTACCACTGAAGAGGTACCGAGCTCTGTGCAAGCTCGTTAGGTGAAACAGCCCTGATTCTCCATAGTTCGCGATATTCTCAGCGACAGCGAATATTCCTCACGGCTTCGGAGGTCGTTTGTCACAAAAGGCGCCGTATCATCAATCGCTATTAGTCGTCCATCATTTCTTGCACGCCCTAGACAATTTTGTCCCGCGACACAGCGTGTGCCACTGACCCGACCGTCTCCTCGGAGATCCAAGCGTCCGTGAAAGGTGATAAATATCATTTTACAAGAGCACGAGTTTTATCGAAGGCGCTCGATGAAAACGGGACCCTGATTCTGTGGACCGACGAAAAACGTCATCGGCGAGCGCTCCGCGTTGGCTTCGGGGATCGTTTATCCCGGGAGTTCTGCCCGTCATCCGCGCTAGACACGCGTCTCCCACTTTCGTAGTTAATGCGAAACGTCGAACACGGAAAAAAGAGCAATCTAGTTAACCAATATCCGCGGGCTGCGCCGATGCTCGGGAGCATATACGCGCGCCAGTGTAAATATAAAAATGAATATCAAAAAGCAGAGCAGGCACGGAACGTCGATTTCAGACTGGCAGCGCGAGTTTTTAACTCTCGATTAAATAAATCCCCATCATTCGTGCACCTGTCCTTTCCACTCTATAGCCGCATCGATTAAAGCGCCCGATTCATGGTTCAAGCACACGAGAAAGAGTTATTAAAAAATAATTCCATCTAACCGTCTCGTTAATTTAATTGTTTAGGGTTAAAACTCGAAGTCCCGGATAGTTTCGCTGATTACCGTCGCGTTGATGTTAGGGTGATGGTTCGAGGGGTGGCTAATCGAGATTGTTGCGACCCTAATTCGTTCGACTTCAACTTTGATTAGATACTGAAAGAGCCGAACCCTAGATGTTCGAAAGCTGCTATCATTACCCTTGAAGACGGACGCGATTCGACCTGACCCGATCTAATCCGAAGGTCAATCCCGCGATTTACCTGTCTGGCACTCTAAGCGCTGGAAAATCGTGGAGGTCCGCGCGGTGGGTGGTCTTTTTGGTGGGTAGCGGGGCTAGTGCTCTGGCAGTTCATCGTTTCCTCGATCGTGGCTCGATCAGTCTTGTCCCCGCGGCTGTGTGAGGATCGTCGTGTCGGCGCGTGCCGCGGGAAATCTCGATTATCTGGACCGCGGGTAGACCGTCCCGGTCGGCGACACTATCCCGAGAACGTGATTCACAGGGTGGCGTTTCGGTGTGCACGGGTTAGGACAACGAGCCGGTCGATCCCGTTTCCTCGGCGTCGAGCATAGAACCCGTCCCGAATTTGTTTTCCTCGCCGAGTCCAGCTTCGTTCTCGCTCGCCGAGAGATCGATTCTAGGTCGGCCGGGGATCGATAGGGTTGATTTCTTGCGGGGTGGCTTGTCGCGTCAACGTGCCTTGTCCTCGTGTCCTCGCGTGTGTGCCAGGAAATCCGTCGATGCCGGCGGGTTCGTCGATCTTGTCCGTTCGAGTCGAGTCACGTCCCTCGGATGCCTGCACAACCACCGAGCCGCTCTCTCTCTGTCTCTCTCTCTCTCTGTCTCTCTCGCCCCCCTTCTCTCGTTCTATCCTCTGTTCCGCCAGGCGCGATTAATCCAGCCGTCTCATAGCGACAAACCTCGTTCGCCCCGCTCCACTTCCGGCCGATTCTTCTTCTGAAATATTCCCGTCCGCTCGCGTTTCGCCGCGGCGAAACTACTCTGGGACACGAAGCCGCTCCGCTCTCTTTCCAACCGATCGATCGCGACGCCGTTTGACTCGGTTTGAAGACGTTTAGCTCGGCATGAAGGCGTTTAGCTCGATGTGAAGGTGTTTAGCTCCGCACGAACCGGTTTATCTCGGAACGGAGGCGTTCGATTCGGTTCGAGGACGTTCGGCTCGGTACGAAGACGTTCGACGCGGTACGGAACGGTTCGAATCCTTTTTCGCTCGACGAGCTCCCAGACGGATTTCGAGGCGGCACTGTTTCATCGAACTGACCCGACCCGATCAGAACCTCGTGCAACGTCCCGGTGCTACGTCAACGGGTATCTCGCGTGCTCGATCTGCGGCGGCTTTCGGCCGACTGCTCGCGGAAACGCGACGCTTGCCGCGCGCCACACGCGGATCCGCGCGCGCCTGCGTCGTTACCAATCGCCGTGATAAGCTTCCGATGCGTTTCCGATATCCTGCACCGAGGCCTTGATTAATTCAACACCGCCAGGACGCATTAGTCAGGCGCTCGTCTCAGGGCCAGGTCGTTTAATGAACCCGCTGAAACTATCCCGGGACTTCCCGTACTTCATTCGTGGGCCGAAGAAGTTCGGGAATTTATGGCGGATACGGTCCTTAAGGGATGATCAAGATGCTTTACGGGACCGTTCAAAAATTTATCCCAAGTGCATAAAAGTTGGACAGTGTCTTGGAGATTAGTATACAAAAGGAATCATCTCGATCGGGCAAGTGGTCTCAGCAGTATAAATTTGCAAATAGCTCACGTTTTTTGGAGGGTGCATAAATATACCGCAAGCTTCTCGATTTTAAATATAAGTTTCGATGTTAGAAAATTCATGTCGAGTGTCCAGAAAATTAGTCATGGTAGGCTAAACCTTCTAGATTAATGCAAAAAAAGATTCAATTGGATTGGATAAATAGTTCTGAGAATAAAAATTTGACCGTATCGTTTCGCAGGGGGTTGATCGAAACGTCGTATTTGGGCGGTAATTTCCTCTTGTTTGCGAAGAAGTTTTTTGGGGTTAAAAATTTATTTTCTCAAAATTGTAACGATATTATTTTATTTATCTGGAGCTACGATCTACAACAAATTTTTAAGAATGTAATACATAAAAATGTAGTGTAATCCTAATGATATATTACGTTAAATATATTGCATTACAGTACATTCGATAAAGCAAATTTTTAGAGCACACTTCCTCGTCACATGTGACCAATTCACATGCTAACCATTGGGGAAGTAACGAAGGTTTAATCAAACTCGAGGTTTAATTAGAATAGTGCGCTGTGCGTGGAAAAGCTCGCACTGCCATACTATGTAATTAATATCTTGGTTAGGACAACCGCGTTGACGCTCCGGTTTATCTGTAGTTCCAATTCGGCCAAG